>NC_137050.1:35593935-35643935 GCF_032717465.1 Coenobita brevimanus
ACACAGCACAACATTGTTTAGTCCAGTCCTACCCCGACGAACTTATTTCAGTTTGCAGTTCGCCTTTTAAGATAACATCACACAATAACACAATAATAACCTAGCGCAGCATGAATCCCTAAAACCCCACTAATCCTCACCCAAATAGCCCCACTGACTGCATATTCGCCCAGGCCAGATGCCGCAAATACCGCTTGGCAGGTTAGGCCGGGGCAAACAAGGGCGGGAGAACACAAAGGCAGTGTTTGTGTATAATGAGATGCGGTGGGAGGAACACGGCGGAACGGGCCAGGTATTCATAAAGCCTCCTGACCAAATCTAACTATAAACATGGCTCCATAGCAGGGATATATTAATAGAAATAATATCGCTGGGTCGTGCTTTTTACTTTAGCATTCACGTTAGTTTGGCCTGTGAAGTGTTTGGTAGTAGAGTGAAGATGAAAAGTATAAACAAGCGTATACACGACTTACGCTTAGGAAAGTTCATGAATACGGCCTCATACCAGCGCCTGCCCCCCCCACCCCCACCCCCAAAAACAAACCTTTTCCGATTATTGCAACAGCGAGCACTTAAAGAGAGTGGGGGAGGGAGGCAGCGAAAGGGAAGAGACTGTATTTTCCTCTCTCTCTCTTTCTCTCTCTCTCTCTCTCTCTGTCTCTCTGTCTCTCTCTTTTATAAATAAGTTACGAACTTGGCTTACTGAATGTAGTTGATATAGAGTGTTTGGTGTATTACTTCTTGATTTTGAATATACTGTATAGTTGACTAATTCTCACAATACCTATAGTTTGGTTCTGAAAAAAAAAAAAAAAAAAAAAAAAAAAGCTATACTTGTTGCCAGGTATAACCCTTGAATAACGTAAACGAAATAAATGCGTTAGAGAAAATACATGGTTAGTAGTGACACTTTAATTTTCTTACATTTGGTTCTTTTTTCCCGTTGTAATGAAACTTCTTCCATATTTATATTTGTCGTTTAAGGCGTTATTTTCCATCTGTTCTCTTGTACAACTTATTTCGTCGTAGTATGGGCCTTACACTTTGTTGTCCTCTTTTTTAACGTCTGGAATTAGAAAATATGTGGTTCAGAGTTTGTAATGGCTGGATCATCATGTTACCAGTCCCCACCCCGGAGGGACTCGGGGACGGGTATTTTATCCCACTCGGATTGTCTGTTTGTCTGTCTGTCTGTTAACAACTTGACGCAAAAACTACTGGTGCGATTTTGACTAAAATTACAGGGATGATGGGGTATGACCTGATCATCTGATTAAATTTTGGGCCAAATTGGGCCAAGGCCAAGGCTGTAGGCCTAGAAAATGTAAAAAAAGTATTTTTTTTCCCCATAACTTCTTTCAAGTTCTCCATATCGACATGAAACCAAAACCTGAAGGTGCATCTTTCAAATCTGCATTCACATTACATTAGCGGGTCAGTGTCAGGTGGGTCGAGCCTGAATTTTCAGATATGCATAAAATCGTCAATTTTCACCCGATTTACTCCAGATTTGATGTGTGACATCTTTGACTAGATATCATGTTCTATTTATACGTCAGCACTAAAATGACTTTCGGGAACGGGTTTGCTGTGCCTTGGCACTGCTTTCTGTTCCATCTCTCTCTCTCTCTCTCTCTCTCTCTCACGTTTCCTGTCTTTCCCCTCCTTACTCCCTCTTTTCTATCCCTCCCACCCCCTCCTCTCATCCTAAGTCCACCCCCCCCCCTCCGGAAGCGACATTAGGCAACTATTCATCTGCCTTCTGCTAAACTCTCTCTCACGCTGTCTCACTTTCTCACTGCTTTCTGTCGCTCTCTCTGTAATTGTTTCCTCGTTATCTCTCGCTTCAGCCCCTCTCCCTTAATCTCCCTCTTACACGCAGCGATTCTCTCTCTCTCTCTCTCTCTCTCTCTCTCTCTCTCTCTCTAAACAGGGGTATGTAAATGTGTCCACGTGCCTCTATGCTTGGAATTAATGCACAGACACGCTCCCATGCTTGCTTTCACACACACACACACACACACACACACACACACACACACACACACACACACAGTCTTTTAGCTTGCATTTACGTACTGAGGCGAACTTGGAGAATGATAAAAGCAAAAAAGAGATGCAGGAGTAAGAGTGAAGGAGGAAGGAATGGAGGAAGGGAAACAGGGGGGAAGAAGAGGGTAGATAACGGAGAGAGATATGTCGATAGATAGAGACGGAGAGAGAGGAAAAGGAGGAGGGAGGGAAGGAGGAGGAGGTATGTAGGAAGGGAAGAGAACGAACGTGAAAGGGAGAGAGAGAGACGAAGAAGAAGGGAGGGAGGGAGACAGATAAATAGACAGATAGATAGGAGGGAAGGGGATAGAAATGAGGAAGATAGGAAGGAAGGAAGATAGGGAGGAACTGGGGAGGAAAGAAGGAGTCGTTGAGGTATGGAGGAAGGGAAGAAAGAAAGGAGGGAGGAGGAAAGGAGAGAGGGAGGAAGGGGGATCGTGAAACAGAGAGGAGGGAGGGAGGGAGGGAGGAGGAGAAGAGTGAGGGAAGGGAAGGGAGATGTTTGAAGAGCAGGTAGGAAAGAAGGACTGTGGGGAAGGAGTGAAAAAAGGAAGGAAGAATGAAAGGGAAGTAGGAAGGAGGGAGGAGAGGAGCTTGTGAAGAGGAGGAGGAAGGAAGGAGGGAGGGAGGGAGAAGAGAAATAGCAAAAAGATGAAGAGGAGAGGGGAAGGACAGAAAATGAAGAAAGAGAGGAGAAAGAGATGAATGAATAGGTGTGATTGAGAAAGATGCAGAGGTATGACGAAGGGGAGAGGAGGGGAGGAGGGAGGAAGAGAGAGAGGGTGGAGGTAAAGGAAGAAGGGAAGGAGAGAGAGAGAGAGAGAGAGAGAGAGAGAGAGAGAGAGAGAGAGAGAGAGAGAGAGAGAGCAGGGTACAGAGGGAAGGAAGGATGATAAGTAGTGGGGAGGGAAGGGAAGGAAGGAAGGAGAGGGAAAAAAGAAGGGAAAGAAGGGAGAGGAAAGAGAGAGGAGCTTGAAGAGGGAAAGGAGGAGGGAGGAAAGGGAAGTGAAGGAAAGAAAAGGAAGAGGAGAGTGAAGAGACGGAACTTGCTGAAACGGAGAAAACAAAAGGGTTGAGTGGATAAGGAAGGAGAAAGGGGGGAAGGGTGGAGTGCAGAGGGGAATGGGAAGGAGGGAATGAGGAAGGACGGGAAGGAAGAAAGGAGTAAAAGGTGAAATGGAGATGAAACGAAAGAGGAGGGTAATGTGGCGATGAACCATAAGACGGTGATGGAAAGAGGGAAAGTGGAAGAGTGGCAGGAGGTATGGATGGACGGCAGGAGGGAGCGAAGAGAAAGACAATTTGGGAGAAGAATGGAGGGAAGAATCTGAAAGGAGCGATGCAGGTACGGAGGCAGGAGGGAGGGAGGGAGGGAGAAGGGGAGCACTTGAGGGACGGCGGGGGGGGGATAGGCAAGTAATGGTTATGGGAGGAAGGAAGGGAAGGAGACTGACAGGTAGTGAGGAAAGAAGGAAGGAAGGAAGGACGGAAAGGGGGAAAATGAAGGAAGAATGGAAGGAAAGTAAGGAGGGTAGAAGAAGCCAACAGAGGAGGAACGGTAATTGAATAAGGTAGGGATAGAAGCAACAAGGAAGAAAGTCGAAGATGAAGAGAAGAAAAAAAAAGGAGCAAGGAGAGAGAGAGAGAGAGAGAGAGAGAGAGAGAGAGAGAGAGAGAGAGAGAGGATAGAAAAATATTTAGTGGAAACATTTTGCCATTTTTATCAGTTGAGGTATTTTTCGCCGTGTTAAATACGGGGCCCTGGGGAACAAAGGAGAGAGGTAGAGAAGAGGGAAAAAAGCATGGAGAATGAAGGAAAAGAGAGGCTTGGAGAGGGAGAGGAAGAAGATGTGGGAAGAGAGAGAGAGGGAAAAGAGGGAGGAAAGAGAAAAGAGGGAGGAAATGAAGGAACAGAGAGGAAAAATAAGAGAAAATTATTGCAAAGAAAATTGGAAAGATGAAGAAAAGTGAGGGGAAAAAAGAATAGCTGATGAAACGAGAGGGCGGGACGAGGAGAAAGGGAATAGGAGGGAAAAAGGAAAGCTGTGATGCAAAACACTATGGCTGGGAGAATGGGAGAAGTGAACGAAAGAATTTAGTACTTTATCTGTAGGACGTCTTTATAATATCTTGCAAACTTAGGGAACGGAAAAAAAAAATGTAGGAGGGGGAGTGAAGAAGGAAGGAAAGGAGGAAGGGAAATAGCAGAAAGAAGGGAGTAGGTAACGAAAGGAGTAATGTAGGTAGCAGAAACGGAGAGAGCTAAGCTAGAAAGGGTGATAGGCTGTCCTCGACGTGTGTGTGTGTGTGTGTGTGTGGGGAGTAGAGGGAAGGCAAGGACTGACCTGTTGTATTTTAGAGCAGTGGGATAAAGGTCATGGCCACAGAGCTCGGTTAAACTTTTACTTGGCAATGTTAATTTTTACTTTTGTCAGATTTGGGCCAAACTTTATGGAAGGGATTGATTTCGTTCGTTAAAATAAGTAAAAGTTAATTGTCCAACCCATAGACCAACTGATTAGAGGGAGCATTGCGTTGTTTGAATGCTTCTTCCCATTTATTCTTGCTGCCTTCAACCGATTATATTCAACTTCAGAGATTTTTTCGGAATGGAATGGTTAGATGCGGCCTTCTCTAAGCGAAATCAAATTGTCAGGGGAGAGTAATAATAATAAGGCGTATAAATAACGTCCTTGTGAAAGAGATAAGAAGGAATAATAAAAGTCCTGAAGAAGCGAAAGGATAAAGAAGCGAGAGTAAATAAAAGTGAGAAAGGGATGAGAAGCAGAGGAGAAAGGAATAAAGGGAACGATGAACAGCGGAGAAAGAGAAAAAGGGAGGATGAGCAACGGAGAAAAGGAGAAAAAGGCACGATAAGCAGAGGAGAAAAAGAGAAAAAGGCACGATAAGCAGAGGAGAAAAAGAGAAAAAGGCACGATAAGCAGAGGAGAAAAGGAGAAAAAGGCACGATAAGCAGAAGAGAAAAAGAAAATATCTGTTTTGAAAGAGAAAGAAGAAACAATTGGTCAAAAAAGGAAGATAGTAACGAAAGAACGAAGTGAATAGGAGAGAAGGAAAACAGTCATTGAAAAAAGTGTAAGAAATAAGAAATGAAGAAAAGGTAAAAGAGGGAAAACAGAGGAAGCTCGCGATTAAAAAAAAGAAGAGGTGAAGGACTAAAAGAAAAAAAAGATGAAGGAAACGTGAAAACTGAAGAGAGAGGAATTAAAGAAACCAACTAAAAATAAAAAAGGCAACGCGAGGGGGAAGAATAAAATAAATTTGTGAAAAGGTGAGAGTGGACGGAAAGGAAAAGGGAGGAAGCTCAGAGAGAGAGAGAGAGAGAGAGAGAGAGAGAGAGAGAGAGAGAGAGAGAGAGAGAGAGAGAGAGAGAATAGGGAAGCTAGGCAAACAGCTGGAGGGTGAACGAGAGGGAAAAAAAAAGATTGAGAGAAAATGAGGGGATAGGGAGGAGGGGAGAGAGAAATTAAGAGAGATGGGGACGAAGCAATTAGAGGGGACGAGGGACAAGAGAGAGAGAGAGAGAGAGAGAGAGAGAGTTGGAAGCGGGAGGAGGAAGAGGAGAAAAACTGGGGAGAGACAAAAGGGGAAAAGGAGGGAAGGGGCGGTAGAAAATATGCAAAAATGGTGTTATAATAATTAAGAAAAAGGTGAATACAGTAGAAAGCAGGAGGAGAGGGAAGGCATACTAGAAGCCAGAAGAAAAAGGGAAAGACATGTTGAAAATTAGGAGGAGGGAGAGAGAATCGCGAAGGGAACTGGGGAAAGAAGTGAATGGCTTAATAAGAAAAATTAAAACTAAAATAATGAAGAAAAGACAGTACAATGATGGGAGTGAAATAAGCACAATAGATGTAAAGGAAAAGAAAATAGAGGTGATGGAGATTAGGATAAAAATACAGTAGATGAGATGGAAGTAAAGGGAAAAAGGAAAGAAACATAGATACTGGAAGGGAAAGGGAAGAAATAACACGGGATTTGGGATGATAAGAAAAGAGGCATAAAAGAATTCAAGAGGAAAGGGAAAGGTAAGGGACGGGAAATAGGATGAAAAGGTGGGAGGAGAGAAAAGGGGGGGAATAGAAGGAGAAATTAGGAGGAAAAAAAGTATGAAGGAAGGGCAGTTCGTGTAAGAAAAACGAAGGATAAATATGGAAAGAGAAAATGAAAAGAGAAGAAGAGAAGCGATAGACATTAATACATTGATTCCTATACACACTCCCAGCTGAATGAAATAATACGCCTTTAGCTGGAATCGATTACTAGAGTTATTCTGACAATGAGAGGGCTACGAAGATAGTGAGGTAATAAAAACATGAGTGAAAATGAAAACATGATAAATATTGGAGAAAAGGGAATGACAAGAGAATTAGGAAGGAAAGGGGGAAGCAGGAGGAGGCGAACGAGAAACGAGGTAAAGAGGCGAGAATGTGCGGCAGGTTGGGTAGAAAAAACCTGAGTAAATATGGAAAGAGAGGGAACCGGGAAAAATGGTGCCGGATTACCAGAGGGAAAAAAAGGGAAAATGAGGGAGATTAGTGGTGCATAATGAAAGGAGAGAGAGAGAGAGAGAGAGAGAGAGAGAGAGAGAGAGGAAAGTGAAAGAAAGGAGGCGAAGAAATAAGGAAGACGAAAATGAAAGAGAGAATCAGAGGATGATAAAGGGAGAGAGATGAAATGAAGGGGAAGGGAAGGAAAGAAGAAAGAAAGAAAGAGTTAATTGTGTGTGTGTGTGTGTGTTTGGAGGCGGAGGATTGTCCACTTTTCTTGACAGGGTGAAGTCAAAGGCATTCTTGTAACCTGCTTTCGTCTTCTGCCAACTTCCAATCTTTTTCTCTGAGGACTTCATCTCTCTCCTGTTTCTTTCACTGATGCACAAAGTTTTTCCTCTCTCTCTCTCTCTCTCTCTCTCTCTCTCACACACACACACACACACACACACACACACACACACACACACACACACACACACACACACACACAGGATCTGCACATAAACGCCCATCACCGGAATCCCGTTATGAAAGGCCCTCTTACACGGCACCCCTCTCAGCCCGCCCTCGATTCCGCGTCCAACCCCAGCCCACCCGAAGCCATTAGCCCCACCACCAGAATCACGGCCACAATCCCATCTTCCAGTTCCTCCAGTCACACCTATTCTGTAACCCAACTGCAGGAGTGTTTACAACCACATCCACAACTCTTCGGCCAGAAACTCCACCTTTTACCCGAGCTACAACCCCACCCATCTTCGACAACACTAATACAGTCCCAACTAAAACCTCTTGTACAACCCCATTTACACTTCCATCAGTAACCTCGCTGCCATAACTCAACTCCCATACTGCATCTACAACTCCACCAACAACCTCATTGCCATAACCCCACCTACAGTCCCACCTACAACTCCAGTGTTTGTTTTACGTATATAATTTTGGTGAAAGTGTGTGGTTTTGTTTTATAGTACCCTAATTTGCTGATGGTGTGAAAACTGGTAGCAGCGGTATACTTCCGAGGCTAGGTTACTGTACTGATATTGTGCAGCGCAAGAGTAGATAGGAGTAGAAAGGAAAAGAAAAAGCACCAGCCTTCAAATCTTTTCATGGGTGTTAGTTATGGGGTAGAATGTAAGAGCTGTCATGGAAGTTTTTTTGAAGTTATATTTTACTTTCTTATTGAAAGGGAAAGTATAATGGTCAGTATTAGGCACACATCGACGTTATGCTGTGGCTGTGGCCTCATGTTCTATAATGAAGAAAGCTTACTTTAGACATGTATTATTCCAGTGTGAACATGTTTCGCTGGGAATCAGAAGCTTCAGCCAAGCAATTAAACTTTGTCACAGTTTATAACATTAGAGGATAATTTTGTGATATTCTCACGACGCTGTTGAAGAAGAAATACTTAGGTTCAAGTGACTGAAAACTTTTGCCAACGATATCATGACCATTACCACTAGTGTATTTGGGTCGATCTGATGTGATGTATTTTTTAAGTTCCGTATTATCATGATCTCTGAAGATATTCTTTGCCTGAAGTAAATCCCCTCGTGATCTGAACCTCGATAAGGCAAACAGATTCAGCTTATCTAAACGTTCCTCTTATGGTTCATTTCTCAATATCTGTATCATTTTTTTTCACTTTTGGCTGCATTCTGTCTCTTAGTATTATTATTATTATTTATTTTGCAAAAACGTGACCAGAACTGGATACGGTACTTTGATTATGAGTATAACAGGGAATTGTACAAGATGAATGTTATAAATCCTGTTAGTTTTCTGGCTCTTAACAGACTTGTTTTACATATAATTTATTGTTATAATTCCTAAATCGTTTTCATAGTTTCCATTGTAAAGTTGAATGCAGTTCACAATATACTGTAGGTAGGCAAGCAGAGAGGCAGCTAGGAAGGAAGAGTGAAAGGAAGCAAGCATGCAGGCAAGCAAGCCAAAAAAGGAAGGGCGGAAGCATGAAAGGAAGGAAGAGAGGAACAAGATAAGAGGGGAGGGAGAGGGAATGTTTCAGTGATATGGAGAGCTGGACTGCTCTTCTCATTACTAAAGCACTGAAAAGCGTCAGCAAAGGAATATGTTTAGAAGCTGGATCCCGAAGGTGGTGAAACGGGAGCACCATCTTCCCCGGGAATACCTCCATGTTCAGCGGACGCTGTAGCCTGCGCCCTTGTTTTTACTGCCACAAAAACAAAATTTTTCCATGTTTCAAATTGGCACAATCTTCCTCATAGCAATTTCCTGTGCCTTCAGTAATGCGCAACTTGGTCCACCATTGTCTCTCAGTATCGCTGGCTGTCCTTCATGTTTTATTATCCTTATTTTAGACTCATAGAAAGTATACCATAGTCTGTTTCTTTTCCGTAACAGTTGCCTTATAAAGGCTAATAGGTCTGTTGTTGCTTATTTTTCACTGTTCTCCTTTGCATTCCAGTGAACTCAGCCACTCATATAATCTCTGACGCCTCATGTCCCCTTTCATGACCCATACCCATCACGCAACTTTTCATGACCCATACCACATGTGACTGCTCATCATCCATACCCCTTATATGACCTCTCAACTCCTGGCCCTTCGTGTGACCTCATGTCCCTGACCCCTAATGGTAAGTAAGTAAGTAAGTAAATGTTTATTGCTTTATAGTCATACATCCATGTAGGCTATACATTTGAACATTACAAAACAAGCAACGGTCTGTCGAGCCTAAGCTCCCTGACAGACATTTTTATAAATACTATATATAAATTGTGGTTGCTTTAGTTGGATATACCAGCTACAATCGTATGTGTATCAGAAAAAAAGTAAATTATTTAAATATAAACTACAACCTTATGATTATCGGAAATATACATGCATACACTCATACATATATACATACATACATTCATAAATAAATACATATACATCGATATACATACACACATATACTTTTACATACATATTGTACATCCATATTCTCACGTACACACATGTGCACATATACAGTATACCCACATACACATACACATACATATACATACATACACATACACACACACATACACATATATACACACATACATATACATATACATACACACACACATACATATACATATACATATATACACACATATACATATACATACACATACATATATACCCACATACATACATACATACACATACATACATACATAATGTACATATATATATATATATATATATATATATATATATATATATATATATATATATATATAATATATATATATATATATATATATTCTCAAAAACACACACACACACACACACACACACACACACACACACACACACACACACACACACACACACACACACACACACACACACAGCTACACATTTACATTCACACACATACACATACTATGCATTAATTGTATCATAACTTGTGGTGCTTTTGTTGTATGCTAAATTATTACAAAATTATGTGTATTGTATGTATTGCTGACCTAACAAATAATTTTTCATTTCCCTTTTAAATGTTAGGATATTACTTGACTTAAGGAGAATTTTTTTATCTGTTGGTAAACCATTAAACAGTTGAGGGCCGAAAGATATTATACTGTTCTTGAAGAGGGTTGTTCTAAATTGTGGAGAGCATAAATTAATGCTATTACTACGAGTATTATGTGGGTTTTCTACAAACTTAAATATATCATTCCCTACATAGACTCTTAAGGTCTTATACGTCAGTAGTAATGTAAAATACTTATGAATATTTTCAAAGTTCAACAATTTTGTATTTGAAAATATTGGGGTTGTTGAATCGAATTTACCTAGAAACTATATACATCTTAAAAATTTTTTCTGAGCTCCTATTATTTTGTTAAAAAATGGTGGCCAAGTACATGGCCATATGGCTACACAGTACATGAGGTAAGGATAGCATAGTGTATAATAAATGCTGACCATAGCCTCTGTTGTTAGATTATAACGGACTTTGTATAATACACCACACACTTTGGATAACTTTAAACATATTTCATCTGTATGATATTTATAATTTAAATTCTCATCTATGAGTATACCAAGAAATTTTATTTTACTGACATTTTGTATAGTTTCACCATCAAGTAGTAATGGTGGCAAAGAATTTTTTACTGATCGGTTTTTAAAGAAAATATGTTTTGTTTTAGATACATTAAGCTTTAATTTATTAGATTTTATCCATTCATTTATTAAATTTAATTCCAAGAGCTTCTATGACCCCTTCTGTGACCCCTGACCCCATATATAATCTCATCCCATTGACTCATGTGACTTTTCTTACCCCTTGACCTCTGTTGTGGCCTCTCATGCCCCCTGACCCCTCATATAAGCTCATGCCCCCTGACCTTTCATGTGCCCTCACAACAGTCACAAGCCCCCGACCCCTCTTGTGACCTCTCATACACCCTGACCCCTCATAGAAGCTCATGCCCCCTGACATCTCATGTGACCTCTCATGTCCCCTGACCCCTCTTGTGACTTTTCATACCCCCTGACCCCTGTCGTGGCCTCTCATGCCCCCTGACCCTTCTTGTGGCCTCTCATGCCCCCTGACCCTCATGTGACCTCTGGCATCATGTGATTTCCCCCATGTTACCCCTGATCCCTCATGTAACCCCTGACGCCATGCAGCCCCTGGCTCATAGTTAGCCAAGAGTTCCTCCTAAACTATTCTGTCGTATTACACTTCAATTTCTGATAGAGCACTGACCCCATGTGTGCCCTCTGACTCTTACTTGGCTTCTGATATCATCCTCCACCCCAGTGACTTTTGACCATTGAAGATTCCTTTCTGACCCCTGATGGTTTTAAGCCTTCATTCTCGTGCCAGTATGACCTCTGACTTCTCCTCTGTTACCTCTGACCTTTGACCTCTTGTGTTGCCTATATGACCTCTGAGTCCTGTAGTACCCTGACTGCTCTGCCTTCTGTATCATCCCTGACCTATCTTCCAACCCAGGATTTTTCATATGGCCCCTGACCCATCCTCTAACCTCTGACCCATCCTCTAACATCTGACCCATTCTATTATCCCAGACCCATCCTGACCCCTGACCTCTTCTGTGACCGCTAACTATCCTTTAATCCATGATCCATTCTGGCACCTGACCTATTCTCTGACCTGTAACTCTTGCTTTAACCCCTGACCTGTTTTCTGACTCCTGACCGCACTTGACACCTCTTATCCAACCTGTGAACCCCTTATAATCCATGACCCATTCTCTGGGCTTCATTTGACCTTTGACCTCTTAATCTTGACCCGTTCTCTGACCCCTGTAACCTCTTCTTTAACCTCAGACACATTCTCTATTACCATATGACCTCCAAACAATATGACCCCTGACCTCATTTATCTCCCGACCCATTCGCAGATAAAATATGAATTCTGACCCCATATGACCCTCGACCTTGTTTTAGCCCCTGACCCATTCTTCCATATGAACTCTGACTTTATATGACCCTTACCTCTTCTCTTCTTTAACCCCTGATTCATTCTGTGACCCCGTATGACCCCTGACCTCTTCTTTGTCCCGTGCCCCAGGATAGCGAAGGAGTACCCAGCCGGTGGTGTGGAGGGTGGTGGTGCTGGTGCGGCGGCCGAGCTGAGTGAGGTGGTGAAGAGACTGCCCAAGAACCACCGCCTGTGTCTGTCAGCCCTCATGCACCACCTTCATCGCGTCGCAGCGCAGCACCACCTCAACAACATGCCACCATCCAACCTAGGTGGGTGGGCAGGGGTGGGTGTGGTGGGCGGGAGAGTGAGACAGAGGGTTGCATTCTGAGTGACTGGAAGTTCGTCCCACCACTTCCTTGGCGATATATTTTGCACATTACACCTCAATATCCTCATGCCTGCCACTGATGTCGATAATAAAACGATAAATATATAACACAAAAGACAATGTTATGGCGAAATATTCAAATCTATCGCTAAAGATGAGGTGATACGCAGCTTCCTACGTCACCTAGAATGCAAGTAGGAGTGTGTGTGGTGTGGATGTGGTTTGGTTTGTGTCATGTCCATCAGTGATCCTTCGAACAATACCAAAGTATCTATTCCTGTTCAGAGTTATTTGTTTTGTGAATCCCTCAACCGAAAACCCCGCTTCCCACTGGTCTCCTTTCACTGACAGGATGGTCGGAATCGGATCGTTGCGTAAAAAAGAACTATTTGTGAAAGAAATGGATGTCAAAATCGAACGTATCACTCAAAAAGAAAGAAAAAAAAATTGGATGTGAAAAAGAGTGAGAGTGCACTTGTAAAAGGTAGCAGGAATAACTGTCAGTGAGTGGGATGACAGTGGGTGCATGTGGTGGGTGGAAGGAGATGGGGAATTATTCTGAGTGGAGGGGACGTGAATGAACTGGTTGGTATAGCACTTGCTTTATTTTCTTAAGTGATATTTTAATTCACTGATGTGTATTTAATTAGAGTACCATTTTTCATTAAGACTAACTTTGCTCTTGTCTGTAACCAAATAAATCTGTTTACCTTCAGTATTTATTGTGTGTTCAACTATTATGTTTGGATAGCCTTTGTCAAAAGTGTGTCAGTAATATTACATGCACTCATGCAAATCCATGAAACTAATATTTTCTAGTGTGTGCAGGCATCGTGTTCATATTGACAATGCTGCAAGCAGAGAAGCGATTGCATCTCTTTATATGTGGCCATGCAAATTTGTGCAGCTTTGATATTTCACCTTGTATGTAGGCATCGTGTTCGGACCGACGCTGCTGCGGACGGCGGAAGGCTCAGCATCTCTCAGTTCCCTGGTGGACACAGTGCACCAGACACGCGCCATTGAACTTCTCATCCAGCACGCCACTGAAGTATTCCCCGCCTCAGAGCTACCGCAGGTCAGTACAGCTGCAGCCTCGACGTAGCAATAAGAAACAGTGACAGTTGGTAAGACTTTGCTGGCAAAGAGGTCCGATTTCTCGCTGGCCGAGATTTGGTAACATTTCATTAATAGTGATATATTTTGCTCAGTTCCCCTTATAATCCTCTAGTATGTTATTGGTGCAAGCAATATTGTCACTGAAGTAGTATAAATAACATACAAGCGAATGTTAAGGTGTAAAATGCAAAATATATCGTTAAGGAAAAGATGCTACAAAAAGTCTTATAGCACCCAAACTCGGGCCCAAATTTAGATGAGAAGAGGAATGGGCAGCTTTTTTTTTTTTTTTTTTTTTTTTTTTTTTTTAATAACAACGGAGGAAGGAAAAACAAATGGAGAAAAAAAAATAATCCATACACCAGATTACTGGTGTCCTCTGTTCATAAAATATCTGTAACAGTTAGACTTGAAGAGTTGTAGGTTGAAATTTGGAGGAAAACAACTCTGGGGAAGCGAGTTCCAGAGAGATGCAGTTCGGGGAATGAAAGAATTCTGATAGGCAGAAGTTCTGCAATATGGTTGAGTGACATTCCAGTCATGAGCGCTACCAGATGCCCGTGTAGCACGAGGGAAGGCATGGAGAGGTGGCACCATGGACGCAACTTCGTCTGAGCATTTGCCAAAAAAATATCTGTAAAATAATGCAAGGGAGGCAACATTCCTTCTTACTTGCGGGGGAGGTAGTTTATATGTAATGGCAGGGTTGTTAATGATTCTAACAGCTTTATTCTGAATTTTGTCTAGTTGCCTTAATGCAACCTCTCCACAACCATTCCACAAGGGTGAGCAATATTCAAGCTGAGAGCGCACATGACTCTTATAGATTATAGCTAACTGCTCATCGGCGAAGAAGTTACGGACTCTGTACAATAATCCAAGTTTCTTTGAGGCGGTTTTAGCAAGTGATCTGACATGAGAGGTCCAGCTGAGGGCACTGTTAAGTGAGACACCAAGAATTTCAATACTTTTGGAGATGGGAATATTAGTAGCACTGAAGGTAATGTACGAGTCTGGCAATATCTGTCTATTGGTAAACTGTATATATTTAGTTTTACTAGCATTAAAAGAGACAAGGTTGTTTTGTCCCCATTCACTGATTGTAGATAGATCTTCATTTATGGAGATGGCTGTATTGAGTTGAGAGGTAGAGATATTAGACTTTGTAAATGGATGTCTGAGTGTGAATGAACTATGTAGTGTTGAGTCATCTGCATATGAGTGAATGGGATTGTGAGTGACAGATAAGAGATCATTAATATGAACCAGAAATAGGGTTGGCGCCAGAACTGATCCCTGCGGCACGCCGGTGTTAATTGAGTGGAAATTCGAATATACATCATCTACTTTTACTCTTATTTTCCTGTCACTAAGATAAGAAGAAATCAAAGGAACAAAAGACGTTAGTCCATAGCAAGGGAGTTTGGACAGCAGGAACGGTGCCATACTCTGTCGAAAGCTTTAGAGATATCAAGAGCTACTGCATGAGTTTCTCCAAAAAGATCAATTGATTGATGGATGGTATGAGTTAAGAGATTGAGTATGTCAATGGTGGATCTTTCGTGGCGAAAACCGTATTGTCTATCATTAATTAAGTTGTTGGATTCAAGATGTTTAACAATATGCTTATTAATTAAAGTTTCAAATACCTTACCAAGAGAAGATGTGATAGCTATTGGTCTGTAATTGGAGGGGTCAGACGAACTTCCTTTCTTCGAACTGGGTGGATATTGGCTTCTTTCCATGAATTTGGGAATAAAGAAGTACGTATGCATAGTCTGAATAATTTAGCTAGGACAGAGGCAAGTTCAGGGGAACACTTTTTCAAAACAATTGGCGGAATTCCATCTGGACCTGGGAGCTTTGTTGGTAGGTAAGTTGTCTAGGATGGATTTTACAAATCTTGTCTGTATTTTAAGTGGGGCAATTTCGGGAGAATCAAGTTCCAGTACTGAGACATTCTGGCTGGTATCATCTATGGTAGAGTTTCTTGCAAAGGTACTAGCAAAGATATCTGCTTTCCCACGTGGGTCATTTGTAATATTGCCATCTGAAGATTTTAGTGGGGGAATGGAAGATGACTTGTTAAAGTTATTATTGAAAGAATTAAGAGTTGACCAGAATATTCTATTGTCATTAGGGTTGTTAAGTAGTTTTGATGCTTGCTTTTGAAGAAAGTTTGATTTGGATAGATTTAATACAGCTTTTGCATGATTTCTAGCAATTTTAAATTGGGAGAGTGATTCAGGTGTTTTTGATTTTAAGTAAGAGTTATATGCTAATGACTTTTGGGCTGTTGCTCTGGCACAATTGCCATCAAACCATTTTGGAGAGTTTGATCTTTTAGTGAATTGTTGACTTGGTATGAATAAATCCATACCAGCTAGTATTAAGTCACAAATGTGGGACTGGGTAGAATTGGGATCACTAGAGAAGAAAGACTGCCATGGAACATCAGCAAGATAATTTCTAAATCCATCCCAGTCTGCCCTGTCAAAGTGCCATCGGGTCACCCTGACAGGTTCGGAATGGGGAGGTGTAGGAGGGTTAACTAATGAGGCTTTGATGAGATTGTGGTCAGAGGATCCAAGTGGTGACAGTACCTCTATCCTGTATTGATCTGGATTATTTGTCAAGAATAAATCCAAGAGATGGGCATTATGGTCAGGGTTATCAGGTATTCTGGTTGGTTGCTTTACCAACTGGGTGAGATTAAACGATTCCGCAAATAGCTCGCATTCTAGACCAGCGTCGTCAGTCCGGGCAGAATGCAATAGCCATTCAACATTGTGTATGTTAAAATCACCCAAAATGGTAATTTCATTGCCAAGGGCAAGGTCAAGGTTACTCAACTGAGTGGATATGGAATCAAATACACTGGGTTCCGAAGAAGCATTGGGGGAACGATAAACTACACAGATATATTTGGTAATGTTTTGGCAATTTAATTTATATAATGAGTAATCAAAACTGGATGAAGTGAAGTTTAAAATAGTATCAACTGCATATTGGGATTTGATATAACAACAGGTGCCGCCCTTGTTTCGAAAGTTTGTCAGCAAGTGAGGGTCTTAATAAAACTAAAACTTTGCCATGACTCCCTTTAGGTTTGGTTTTCGAAATTTTTTCTGTTTTATATTAGAAGTATGAGCTGTTTTGTTTCCTTTTTACCATTGTTTCACGAAATTTTCCTTCCATCGCCTCTTCTCGTGTGATTAGTTGGGCAGTCAGAACAAATCACTTAGGAAAGTGAGAAATTTCCTGCCTCAGTGATACCCGAAGAAAAATAAGCACAAAAACACTTGATGCTGATGATCTGTGTCATTTGGTTTATGTCCTTGTGTCCGTGTATGATGTGTGGGAGGGTGGTTTTGTGTGGTGTGGTGTGAGATGGTGGTTTGCTGCGTTGTGTGGTGTGATGTGATGTGATGTGTGGCGAGGCTTTGCTAGTGTCACTAAAGTCTACGAGAGTGAGAACGTTGATGAGTGGAAAACCGAAACTAGTGTTTTTAATAGGTGTTCAGGATGATGAAAGAAAAGATGACCTAAGGGTTTTATCAGAGTATATACCTTGAGGTGAATTATATTTGTAAACAGATAAGTCATGACAACAGAGGAGTGTACCGAAAAAAAAGTACATAAGTTGTTCTCATGTACCTCAAAAGGGCTATGTGTATGTGAGGAGAATGTGGAATAAGAGGGCTTACACAAACGTATGCGTGCATGTTGCAGTAGTTTCAGGCGCCATAGGTTCATGTGGACGTGAACCCAGTGGACTGTGGCCTTAAGTTCCCCTTCTTCAATCCAGCATCCTCCTTTCGAGGGAAAGGGAGGGAACGTTTGTACGGTCAGCCAGCAAAGTTGCCTGGCTATATCAGTGTCACCGCGTGAAAACATCCTCTCCAGCACCATATGAGTGCTTCAGCAGTAGTTCAAAGCACTTAACGGTAGCAAACCGACCCACGCCTCTGGTGCATAAAAAAAAAAAAAAAAATTACAACTCGAATTCGAACCCAACAAGTCCCTCACTTCAGTTAGTGCATTCTAATTATTTATTTATTTTGTGTGTGTGTGTGTGTGTGTGTGTGTGTGTGTGTGTGTGTGTGTGTGTGTGTGTGTGTGTGTGTGTGTGTGTGTGTGTGTGTGTGTGTGTGTGTGTGTGTGTGTGTGTGTGTGTGTGTGTGCGCGCGTGCGTGCGTTTGTATTGCCAATGATGCAGATGTGCAGGAAAAACAGTACGTCAGACACGGGTACACGGTATGGGCAGGCTGTCGGTTCAGTGCCATTCTAAGTGCTACCTAACTGCGGAGAGAGAGAGAGAGAATTATCCAGTATTATTCTTCTCTCCCTTCCACCTTTCTCCCTTCCCTCCTCCCTCCCTCTGCTCTCTGTCAGTCCTCCTCTTCCCCTTATACATGGATTTGTTTATGCGTGCGTCAGAAACGTGCCAAGCCCTATTAAACAGACTCTTGCTTTCGGACGGGCACAGGAAAGAACAGACAGGCAGACAGGCGAGTTGACTGAGAAATGACAGTGAGATAGACCGGTAAAGAGTGTCCGAAGAGAAGTAACTGGGGGTGGATACTCGTAGTAAGAGATGGACACCGAATATAAAAGTAACAGAACGATATATTGTAAGGGATTGAAAGATAGACAGAATGGTAGATGATATAGATGATAAGGTCTCAGTATATTGATAGGATGGTAGATAGTAGAGATTTTGATTGTAGACTATATAAGGGATGATTTATGAACAAGAACGTAAAAGACTGAATAGTGGCTGAGTAAATACAGCACAGGAATCATAGCAGATGGGAACTACGGGTGTTTGAGAATAGAATATTTGAAACGGCGAGAATGGAAAACTTTAATCTCTCTTCTTCCCACACTGGTTGAGAGACGTTACGAACCCGCCGTGCAGCATGTAGTCTCATAGAAACTGTACCCATAGGAGAGGGGAAACAGCATCAGAGACTTCCTTTCGTCTGTGATTGCTGGACCATCTCAGGGGCCAACCTAAGAGAGCCATTGTCACTGGGTTACTGTTATTTTAATGGACGGATTTGAAATTAGCCTTCGAGCCACTCCAGACCCTCCAAGATGGTGACAGGTGCCTTCTTAGGACCCTGAATATGATTATGAGGGACTTAAATCATATTCACAAAGTGGCTTTTAGGCCATTTTTTGGGGAGGGAGGGGGTAGGAGCTAGAGCCTATATTCTGGAAAGTTTTGCATAAATATGACATTATTTTAAAAAAGATTCATAATTTGAAATTTTTAAATTCTAAAAAACTATGAAGTTCTTTTCGTCCAGTGGCCTTGCTAGGGTCCTTCCCTCCCCCCCTCCCCTTTTTTAAAGGGGGGAAGGGAGAGAAGCAGTAAACGCCTCCACTGTTCTAGTTTACATCTTAAAAGCGATGAAATAGCTATGCTTAAAGTCTCCCCACACCCTGCTGGATATAGGAAACAGTGTTTGGATCAGTGGTGGTAATGATGATGATGATGATGATGATGACTGGTGGGAAAGAATATAGCAAACTGAAAGAATGGTAGATGTTTAAAGATTCACGGGAGAGAGGGTTTTATATGTTGCAGGAGTGAAAAAAAGTTGAGAGTTATTGTGGTGACAAAAAAAAAAAAAAAAAAAAAAAAAAAAAAAGGCGCACGAAGCAGACAGAACGAATGTCAATAAAGCTAAGCTAAAAGTGAAGCAGGTTTTGAATACTGTAAAATGGAAGAGAGAAAAATTGCACAAAACCGTGGCCAGCAATAATAAAAAAGAAACCTAAATCTAGCCAGGCTGAGAGAGAAAACATTCCAGCCCCTTCAAATGCCACACCACCTGCACGCCTTACGGGACTCGAACCCACTCACCAACTCACAGAACTCGCTCACACGTTACTACAATCCACTCACTTGCAGAACCCACTCACTCACTTAAAATAAATAAATAAATAAACTTCCCCCAAAACACTTAAAGAGCCCATTCACCAACTTACACACCCACTCACCCGCTTATACGACCCACTCGCTCACAGAACCAACTTACCTACTTATAGAACCCATTACCCACTAGCAGAACACCACTTGACCACTTGGAACCCTCCAATTCATCCCACCCCGACCCGCTATGTTGAAACTCGAGCCGTTTATTGGTCTGTTATCACGTAGTTTAAGCTGGTGATACAGAGGAAGAGAACTGCTGATGTTGTTTTTATTGTGAAGTATCTGTCTATTTATTGCCAGGCACCTTTATCCCGTAAGGGGTGACAACAAACAAATCGCCTCCATGTCGCCCTGTCCACCGCAGTTTCACTGCCCTCCTCCCGGCTCACACCCCCATCCCTCATATACGTCTCCACTCCATCCCTCCATTTCATCCTCGGTCTCCCTTTCCCTCTCCCTCCCTCCACTTCCTTCACATACACTCTCCTCGTTAGTTTCTCGCTCTCCATCCCTTCACATGGCCAAGCCACTTGAGTGTATTTCTCCTAACGGATTCCATCACGTCGACATCCACACCACAACGCTTCTTCACTTCCTCATTTGTCAGTCTCTCTCTCCATGCAACTCCACATGCTTCTCATATAACTCGTTTCCACTGCCGTCACTCTTGACTTGTGTCCTTTCAACAACATCCAAGCCTCGCTCCCATACGTCAGAGTTGGTATCACAATACTGTCATGCAGTGACATTTTTACTTCCATGCTCACTTCCCTATTTCTTTTCACTGCAGTCAGTGAACCAGCAACCTTTCTTCCTTATTGTACCCTTTCAAGCACTTCATGCTCCAAACGTGCATCCTTACTCATCACACTACCCAAGTACTTAAATGCACTCACATTTTCCATTTCCTCACTATCCAGTCTCACTGTACATACATTGACTTCATTTCTCTTTGAAGCCCATAAATTTACTCTTCCCAACATTAACATTTAGATTCCGTTTCTTACACACTCTCCTAATTTTTTTTTTCACCATGCCTTACAGTTCCCCTTCGTTTTCACTTGACAATACAATATCATCTGCAAACAACAATACAATAAAGGAAGTTTCCAAAGGCTGCCCTCTCTCATTAGGGCCACTCCAACATCCACTGCTGTACCTTATATCTCATTTATAACCCCATCCATACACAGATTGAACAACCTTAGGGACATGACACATCCCTGTCTCAGTCTAATATTCAAATAGAAAAATTCATTCAGTTCACTATTCACGCGCACTGCAGCCCAGCACTCTTATACATGTTCTTCATGGCATTCAACAATTTTCCCTTTACTCCATATATTCTTAGTTTTTTCACATTCCTTGTCTATCTGTTCTGTCATATGCTTTCTCCTAATCCATGAAGGCCGCATATAACTTCTTTCCTATCTCCAGAAACTTTTCCACTAAAGACCTGAAGATGAATATCAGATCTACACAACCTCTTCCCATCCTAAAACCTCCCTGTTCTTCTCCAACCATTTCCTCTGTTATTTCCCTAACTCTCTCAATAAGTATCCTACCATATAGTTTGCCTATTACACTAAGAAAACAAATGCCCCTATGATTACCACACACTTCATTTTTCTCTTTTTCTTTGTACAATGGAATAATTATACCCGACTTCCAATCCTCTGGGACTTCATATACTTTCCTCACAGGCCAATCTGCACATCTTCCATATCCATTCTACAACTATCTCTTCCCCGTGCTTCATTATTTCATCACACACTCCATCAATTCCTGGTGCTTTGCTCATTTTGACGTTCTTCATTGCTTCCACTATTTCCATTGTACTGGTCTCTTCCTCCCTTCTCACCATCCTCCTTCTCCCAGCCATTCCCAAGCCACTTATACTCCATTACTTTCATTCTCTATGTTTAGCGGTTCCTTAAAGTGTTCTCTCCATCTGCTCACTTTTTCTTCCGTTTCCACTATCAGTCTTCCATTTTTATCTTTCACTCCCCTGCTAACTTCTTTATTACTCTGTCCAATTCTCTTTACTTCCTTCCAAAACATTTTGTTACATTCCCTCCACTTTAAACTGAAATTCCTTCCAAATTCCTCATCCATTCTCTTCTTACTCTCTCTCACTGATCTTTTCACCTCTCTCCTCCTCTCTACATGTAACTCTCTCTTCCATCTCTCAACTTTCTCCATGCCTCTCCTTTCCATCCACTCACTGTATGCATTCTTCTTCTATGCCACAGCATGTCTCACCTCTTCATTCCACCATGCTGTTCCTTGCATCCCCTTTCATCGTCTCTTCACCCCACACAGCACCTCACATGCCACACAGATTTCTTCTGTGAAAAATCTTGCACACACCGTCCACGTCCCCCATCTGCCCCAGATCATATTCACCCAGTCGCTCCACCACTTCTCTCTTATAATCTGTCTTTTTTCCATCCTCATGCATCCTTTCTACCCTCCTTGTATGGATTACTTCCTCCTGTCCTTCCCTTCTCCTATTCCACCATTGCACTTGAACCTTGACTTTCACCACCACAAAGTGGTGGTCTGAAAATCCACTTCCCCAACAGGTGTATGCTCTTGCATCCATAACATACCTTTTCATTCAGTCATCCACACACACGTAATCAGTCATTGCCTTCCATTCATTCAGTTCACCACACACCCTTCTCATCACTCGCCATGTATACATGTGGATCATTTTGTGCCTAAAGAGGGTATTGGCTATCACCAACCCCCTCCCGGCACAAATGTCTACTAAAGCACTACCATTCTCATCCATTTGTGCAGGCACACTCCACTTACCATCTGCTGCATCCTCCATCACATTACCAACATTACATTCATATCTCCAATCAAAAACAATCTCTCATTCATCTGAAACAATTTCTATACATGCTTCCACATTTGCCCAGAGTTCTTTTTTCACTCTGCTTGCACGATCTTGCATTGGCGCATACACACTGACAATCGTCCACATTTGTATTTCCACGTTCAGTCTTATCCACACAATCCTTGAACCAATTGATCCATATTCTCTTATATTCTCCTTCCATCTCCTGCACACAACAATACATACACCCTCTTTTACCCTGTCATTCTCACCTGCTTTCGCGGATATACCCCATCCATACTACCACTCTCTTCTTTCCATTTAGTCTCAGTTAAACTACATATGTCTGCTTTTGCACCCTCAGGCATCTGGACACACACACACACACACACACACACACACACACACACACACACACACACACACACACACACACACACACACACACACACACACACACACACACACACACACACACACACACACACACACACACACACACACACACACACACACACACACACACACACACACACACACACACACACACACACACACACACACACACACACACACACACACACACACACACACACACACACACACACACACACACACACACACACACACACACACACACACACACACACACACACACACACACACACACACACACACACACACACACACACACACACACACACACACACACACACACACACACACACACACACACACACACACACACACACACACACACACACACACACACACACACACACACACACACACACACACACACACACACACACACACACACACACACACACACACACACACACACACACACACACACACACACACACACACACACACACACACACACACACACACACACACACACACACACACACACACACACACACACACACACACACACACACACACACACACACACACACACACACACACACACACACACACACACACACACACACACACACACACACACACACACACACACACACACACACACACACACACACACACACACACACACACACACACACACACACACACACACACACACACACACCATTTGCTCCTCTTGCATTCCATGTCGCAATCCGTCCCATGTCCTTTGTCCGGTCCTTGGTTGTCACCTGCTAGTCCGCCCAGATCCGAGGCTTCTTGTCAGTATTTTTAGTTAGTTGTTTTCCGGAGATGGGCACTAATCCTCTGCCAACCCACTTGTTGTCACGTGGGGAACACTTGTCGGTTGGTTATAAGGTTACCACCCGGTGTAATAAATGATTTCCTCGTTTTTAGGAAGCCATTTAGTTTGTCACTCAGTGTAGCGATACCCGAAATAGAGTACCACTACTCTGAGTGAGTGGATGATGGGCTCCCTCACCCACCACAGTTGAGAAGTAGAAGCAGTAAAAATGGAGGCTACTGTACGATAAAGGTGTTAAGGAATCAGGCTCTTAGGACAGGAGGAATGTAGCAGGGTTTTAGGTTACATGATAGTTATTCCTTGGGTGTGGAGGGTTCCTGTGATTGAAATGCATTCGTCTGTCGTAAGCTACAACAAAAAAAACTAAGTTATTTGTTGTCTAATAAAACATTGAAAGTGATGGTTTATGACATTGTTGAAGCCATCGATATCTCATGAGCATATGAAATTCGTCCTACTTTAGCTAAAATAAATGCAGTTTAGGTCATTTTAAATGATTAAAATGTATGACTGTTGTGGGAAGTCAGAGTTATTAAAGTTTAACCCTGGATTACGGCTGGTTTCCTTGAGGCGCGTAAAATCGTCTGACAAGCTGCGCGTGTGTCGTTAGCCGTCATTTGGGAGTTAGAAGAGATACGAAAACGAAATAGGTATGGAATGGAAGATGTTTTAGCGCGATTACTCTGTGCTGACAAAGATCCTTAATCCTTGTAGCACAGTTGACGGCCTGTGTAGTCGGACTGGAGGATCGGTTTGACCATTATTCAAGGAGACGCAGTCCTGCCTCATAAGTATGGTCCATCGAATCTCATGCAACCACGACATATCATTCAAGTTGTGGGAGTGGCCCAGTTTCGTCAGATGAAACAAACTGATTTCAGTAGTCAATAGGCACATATTAGTTCGGCCAGAGCTTAATTTGGTTAATTATTTCCGATTAACCGAACAATGGGAGTATTTGGCTTTAAAAGAGAAAATATTGTAATTAGAGATTAGGAGCTCGTTTATAAACAAGAAGCACAGAAAATATATGTTCAGATGGTTTTGCGTGTGAGGTGGAGCCAGGATTTCGAAGACGAATGGCGTGTGAATGTTTGTGTGGTCCACTTGACTGGATGTGCTGCTTCACAGTTCTCTTTCTTCTGTGTTTTTGTTTTTTTCTTTTGTATGGGGATCCTGCCTTACGCATCTCTTAGGTGAGAAGTAGGGTTTGGATGATGATAAGGATGGCTGTAGAGAGTTCTCTTACTTATGCTCTTTCACTTTCTTTCTGTAGCCTACTTCACCCCATCCTTTAGGTTGAAATTGCGGTTTGGTTGATGATGATGGTTATGAATGTATTTTTCCTCAGCTGACGTCAGTAGGATCCGGTAGCATGAAGCAAGGGCACCGAGCCGAGGACCCACTGAGGGGCGGCAAGCAGAGCCAGCCGACCACCACAACCACCACCACTACTACCACCACCACCAGCAGTAGCAGCAGCAGCAGTAGCAGCAGCGGCGGGGGAGTGTACCACGTGCCCATAGTGGGGTACAAGAGGGGAGGAGGAGCGGGGATGGAGCAGCAGGAGGAGCAGTCTCTCCCCACCCTGCCTCACCCCCATCCCCACCACCCCTCGCAAAAGGACAGGAAGGATTCGGAGGTGCTAGGTGAGGCCGCAACCAGTAATGTCCCAATTTCACAAACTTGCTTGAGATTATGGTAGGTGTAAGAGTATTTGTATTTTCGTGTTCAATCAGGCAGCTACCAGACATTTCACAAACAGACTAGTGTGAACATGCTGACATACACTTCATCTGATAATAAGGACCAGTACGGAGACTGCTGATGGGCTAAGGTTTTGAAAATGTTAGGGATTACTCATAATTCTATTTTTTAATGCCTGATCATGAACGTAGTGGCCTGTAGGAATTAATATATTTAATGCGTGAGTGTCCAGTCGCAGTTTCCTGAGCGGCAGCATCTGAGCAATGAATCTCACCACTCCGTCGGCTTTAAACCCGTATGGATCACATGCTGTTGGGAGAGCCATAACCACCTACGCTATCAGACGTCAGTTTGTTGGATATATGGTTACCATCCAACGTTATAAATGGTTTCCTGGATTACAGGGAACCATTTGCCTTTGTCACTCAGCCTAGTCGCCGAGAGAGAGAGAGAGAGAGAGGAGAGAGAGAGAGAGAGAGAGAGAGAGAGAGAGAGAAATTGTGTTTGTCAGCCACCAAGGGTCATGATAGGTCAGACATTTAACAACGTCACTACGATGGCTTGGTGCTGGAGGGAAGCCTACCTGTAGTGGCATGGTGCACCCCAGGCCAGGAGGAGCAACTACCACTTTGAGCTGAGAGCAAACCCCTCCCCCCACCCGACTTGGTCTGCGTCTTGTGAGGAGGATCTCGGGCAGCTGCTTCCTGTGGCGTATTTTACACAAAGGAAAATGACTCCACGGCAATCATTTTCCTCCTCCCCACATCTGCCGGAATCACTGAGAGCAATCCTGAGCCTGAAACACGACTCATTTAACGATTTGTTCCCTACTTACCTCAGACACAAAATGAGCGCTTGGATCTGTTCTTTGCAACAGTTTTAGGCAGCACCACATCACGTGGGTATGTGACAGGCGCAACACACCATGAAACACTTCTTCAGTCTTTGCAAGCACGATTCCCCACCAAAACTCAGCCTCTGTACACAAACACTACCCCTACAACGTAGACCCACAGTAGATGCACACCTCCTCGAACTCATATCATAAACTTGTTACAACGTAACGTCAAAGGCCTCCACACCGAAACACCACAAACTGAAAACTTATTCACAGATGCAGTGTACAAAATGCTTTCCTACAAGATACAAAACTCACACGCACACAGAAAACTCCTCACAGCAGTCACAATTCACACATTACGTGTATAGGAGTGATGGCCGTGGAGGAGGCCTCATCACGTACAATCGTACATGCACACATCCATCCCCTACAGAGACACAGTACAGACAACAGTATCACTTTTTGAGAATGTCACATTAAAAATACAGTCACAGAGTATCAGATCAGAATACAAGCAAGAAATCAGCATTTTTGACGTTTAGGCCTACATTCTCCTTGATGTGGTAGATGGGGGCGCCCATCATCCACTCACTTGATGCATTGCTCCATTTAGGTGACTGCATTGAGTGACAAGCCTAATGATTTCCTGTAAACCAGGAAACCTTTTACATCAATCCTGAATCAAACCTCCACACTCTCTCTTGCCACTGTCTGCCGCAGGGGAACATTGGTTCACTGCACGGAATGGCCCTGCATGGGCGGTTGCTCGCTGGGGACGCTAAATGTTAAAAACACTGCCCGGCACAGACATAGTAAAAACAACGACGGAGGCGCTGAAGTTGCATAACAGCTCAACAACATGGACAGTTTCAGTGACACCTCACAATACACATACATTTCACATTATATACACCACTCTGTTTTTTCTTATCCATCACATTCTGTTCGCCCTCACTTTCACTCACTACCACATGGCGGACGAAACTCAGACTCCCTTCAGATAACCTACTCATCAGTATCGCCATAGGAATACACTCCAAACCAGAGTGATCACACATAACTTCCACAAACTACAAGAAAGCAAACTGAGCAAAATTCATCAAAGAAACAACAACACTTCAACACACTAAACAGCACACCCGTCAACAACATTGACGGACGTTATGAGATGTAACAGCATCATAGTTAACACATACAAAAACCATATTGCACGAGGCAACAGAAAACGTTATAATCCAAACTTTACGTTGCTCACCTCATAAAACAACGCAGCTCACATGCACCTCCCCTCTCCCACACATATATGACACCATTACAAGGCTTCTGCAAATCATCAATGAAACTGATAATAAAAAGCCTTGGTAACAAAAATTAGCCAGTCCACAGACCTCTGTGGGCTATATAAAGCACTTCACACTATCACTACATCACAAACAAGCACCTCCAAGATCCTCGCCTCCATCACTTCCAGCATCAAACACATTCCTTATAAAGAACCACTACACAAACATAAGCCACCTTATACCAACACGCACGGAATCTGAAAGTCTGAAAAATAATCTTCTTTGCATGGGTGGCCCTTTCCACCTGACCATAATGTATCACCCATAACTCCAGGACAGACAGGTAACATTATCAAGAAAATAGAGAACACTACAAGCATCAGCGACCACACCTGAGATATTTAAGGCCACACGGCATTCAGATTCTCAAAAATATCAGCTAATAATTTTTTCATACACCCACTGTAGCGTTCCCAACATTTGAAAACATGAAAGAATCATCACTATTCTTAAACCAAACGGTAACCCAACACCCACTTCTTCGAACAGACCCACACTACTACTTAGCACGCCATCCAAGATAGCTGAATGCCTAATTCTTAGCAAAGTCACAATTCATGCCCCCCTTGCCTTCACACAACTCTGTAACATTAAATTCCACAAAGACATTACTAACCAACCTCACACAACAACAAGCATCTAATGGCACCAACTCCGAGAGACTCACACAACTTACACTTCTTACAACAACAGGCATTAATAAAGCCTTGATGCCGTACCCTCAACACAAATTATTACCGTAACATAAACCTACAGCATAAACATGAAGACCGCCACCAAACGCTGACTTGCCATATACTTAGCTGACAGACAAACACCCAATACATTCCAGGGCAGGTCATCACGGACATGTAACTTTCCTAACGATATTCAAAAGGGCTCCGTTCCTTCATCCACACTTTTCAGTCTATACATGCATGACATTCTTACACCTTAACTGTCCACAGACGTTGACTCATTTTTAGCTGACATCACCATAACAACAACACACCACATTTCAGACACTGCCTTCACACTGCAACACATTTACCTCAACACGTTAGGACAACAGGCTGACGATCGCTTCAGCCAAACCCACCACACACTCATCACCAGCAGCAATCATGAGCACAGACACACCCCTGACTTCATACTTGTCCATGTACCTTGCCAAACACCAATCCACTAAGATCTTTGGAGTGACAAATGACACTGCACTCACCCTCAAGAACCACATACAAAACACCAAGAGGCGTTGCACCCTCAAATTCAGCGCATTTAGGGCACTTACAAGAAGAGATTGGGCAAGAAAAGGAAACTTTCTCCCTACTCTACAAACAGTACATCAGATCAGTAATCTACCCGAGTACAACATCTTGTAGACCATACATAACAACGCTCTATGCATCATCACTTGCTTCGCCTGTACCACTACACAGCTCACTTACTCGTACACACTGAAGCTTAAGTTCTACCTGTAATATCATTACAAGAGAGCACTCAATTTTTCATGGCAGCCTGCACAAACACATAATTCCCGTAATTCTCTTGTTATATGACAGAGCCACAGAACAACCAAAAGTATTAAAAAATCACCACACAAACATTATGAGGTCATCTCCAGCAACCTCCCACCGCCACACATTCCAACACTAACAGTGAAGAAACTTCTAAATACTCATTTCACGTGCAGGCAATAAGACACCTCATTAGGACACTATAAATACAAGTGCCAGTCCCGACATCCAACCCTTGTTATTTATATATACGAGTAGATCTGGACGAGTTCACCTAGCTAAGCTTAGATCAGGACCTCACCCAACCCTCCTTAGTTACTATGTTAGATCTGGGTTGTGTGGAATCACAGATGACTTTCATTAATCCCCTCACCACCCTTCTTAAACTGCATAAAATCGTTTAGTGGTAAACCTACAGTATATAGAGACAGACAGACAGGTAGAGCTTCATAGCAAATCAAAATGAGGTCAGAAAAGGTCAGATTATCAGAGGTGAGAGTGAATTATAAAAGTGCTTCACAGTGCAGTGTATCTGTTTAGCGTCACACTCATTTTTTCACCAGCCCGCTCGGTAACACAAGAGATGTAGCGACACAGAATACAGAAAATATCATTTTTTATACTAGCCAGCCAAATATAATGTATTTAGTACCGATACGTCTCGCTATATTCAGACGATGTTATTCGCCCCGAGAAACTTTTTGAACTGGCGGAGTTTGCTGTAGCATCTATTGACCCCTTCACTACGTGAAATGTCTCCACAGCTGAATTAAGTAGTACAGTGGTTGACACAATATAATACACGGTATATATAGTACTTCATTATATGACAAGGTTACATCTTTCTGGAGGGCACTGGTTTTCCTCAGCTGAATCAACGATAGGCTGATTACAATATCCAACTGAGAGTCGGCCTTCTACAGGGTTAATCGTGCATAGTCCCTCATGACCGATAAAAAAAATAGTAAATGGTTATGTTGCACGTTGCCGCTGTTGTTCAACCAGATCACAGGCTTCCGGGAACAGAGGTGCTTTAGTGTTGACCGATAGCCACGGGTATATGATATTCTGGTGGTAAAAGAGTAATTTTCAGCTTTTGTGTCTCATCACCACACCAGTCCATTGCTCAACCACTTCACAAAGAAATAGGATTCACCAGCCTGCCATCATTCCGAGGTCATCCTCACTCATCGGTGTATTTTGATATTTTTAATTCTGTTAGAGCAGTTTTTACTGCAGTGACGCCTCAGATGGTATTCTTGCTGCCATCACACTTTTTATTATTAGTAACGTGTGAAGTTTTTTTGTTTTTGTCAATATTAAGTATTTTTTCCGCTTAAAAAGTAAATAGCCATTTCTCGGGTCTTCAAACTTTGTCAGGTTAATCGCCCAGCTGGCTGTTTCTTCTGGTTAAATGTGATGACAATCCATCAACCGGATCACCGAATATTATTCAGAATGTAAAAAACGGATTCTGGGATGCTATTTCAGAAACCGCTTAAGAAGCTGAAATTTTTCTGCAATACAGCTTTCAGGTGGCCGCATTGCGGAAAGGAGTATGGTTCCAATCAGTTGACTACCCTTCCCCGCCCCAGAGGAACTCGGGAACGGATATAGTTTTCACGTGGTTTGTCTGTTTGTTTGGGTCAGTCTGTATGGTAACAACACGAAAACTACTGGTGCGATTTTGACTAAAATTACAGGTATGTTGGTCTATGACCTTCTGATCACCTGATTAAATTTTGGGCCAAATTGGGCCAAGGCCTAGGCTGTAGGCCCTCCCCCCCAAAAAAGAAAAAAAAAAAAATCGCCATAACTCCTTTCAAATTCGTTACATCGACATGAAACCAAAATGTAAAGGTGCATCTTTCAAATCAGCATACTATAACATGCCTCATTCCATCAGGGGGTTCACCCCCCAGTTAGCAGTAGGGGGGTCAATGTCAGGTAAGTAGGACCTAAAATTTCAAATGGGCATAAACTCGTCAGTTTTCACCCGATTTACTCCAAATTTGCCACGTGATATCTTTGACTAGATATCCTGTTGTGTTTATATGTCAGCACTAAAATGACTGCCGGGGACTGGTTTCCTGTGCCATGGCACTGCTTCTTGTTATTCTGCGATTCACCCAGGGTAAGAAATTGGGACTTTTCCGGATATTCCGGAAATCATCTAATTTTCCACGAAGGATTAAAGCAGCGACCAAGCCTGGTGGGCTTACAGACTGTGATGACGTAGGTTGACATGCACAATAATAATGACCTTGACCTCAACGTTCCTTTATAGCTTGGCCTCTAATAGGCAGTTGCCCTTGGACAGTTTTATGGTGTTATTATTATTATTATTATTATTATTATTATTATTATTAATGGAAAGTAGTTTGGGGTCATTAAGTGCACAATAAAAAACAACAACAAAATAAAATTGAGATGCATTCACCAAACTTAATACATTTGTATAATTGATATGCTGTTCATGACTACCAAGTATGAATGACTGGCTCAAAACTCAAGGTCGCAGCCTAGTTGACACTCTTCTAGGGGGGCCATAGTACCTTCACTTTGAAGGGAACATTATATGAAGCCCACTGAAGTCACCAGCTCCAGCAATAGGTACTGGGGAATAAATCAGTCCCTGCTGTTAAACTAAGGAAGAAATTGGTTGACCTTGTCATGTGGTGAGTTATTGAAATTGCTAATGGCAGTTTGTTTTATTACTATTATTATTATTATTATTATTGCCTGCCTAGAGAGACAATAATGTATTCCCCTGCATGTGTGTGTGTCTGTATGTCTGTCTGTTCTGATACTGTCTCAGAATCTAATGGGCAAATTGTATCGAAACTTTGTGGTTAGCGTCTCGGGATATATGGCTTGTTTGTAATTAATTTTGGGCTAAACTGCGGTGATATACCTCCAGTTGCCAGAGGATTTTGCAAGAAAAGTGCCCTTTAGCATTTTCCTTTAATTTCCATTACCATACTCTTTCATACGTTCTACAAAGAGAGCAGCTATTTAAAGGGTAATTGTTAGAAATTCTTCAGAGCCTTGATATACTCAGTGACCTTCACCAGTATAGCACCCTTGACCCCAGACTCTGAATGCTAAGGTGATATTTATCTAGTAGGAGTAAACAGCAAAATCCTAAGACTTTTATTCGATTTTGGCGAAGCTGCAGTGATTTTCCTCCAAGTGCCAGAGGATTACTGACCTACTTTTTTAGTGATAGCAAGTGATGCACACTCCTGGGTGAATTCTTTGACTTTATTGTTAAAACTTCCCACATCCCTGTGGGAAGATTTCTTGTTTTTGTCATTGTTAGTCTCCACCTACTACATAGGCGGAGACTATTGTTTTCCCTGGTGTTATTTTTATTCTTGTCTCAGTCTCACAACGACTCCAGAAGAACCGGAGACTGTGCAAGGAATCTAAAGGGCCCATGTTATGTGCCCTGGCATGGGCCATTGCTGATGGGAAAAAAAATCCAAATCTTCCCAGTGGGGTCAACATCATGAAGAAAGAGTATGTAGAGATTAGTGACTCTGTAGGACAGTTACGGAGTTCTGGTTATTATTATTCTCCCCTCAGTCTGTCGCAACAGTTCCAAGAGAACCGGAGACTGCACAAGGAATCTGAAGGGCCCAGGTTATGTGTCCTGGCATGGGCCATTGCTGATAGAAAAAATCCAAATCTTCTCAGTGGGGTCAAGGTCATTGTAAGAAAGTAGCAGACACATGCATTCTTCGACACCTTTGTCAGATCCCTTGTTGATGTTACACAGGAAGTTACCTTTGGGTCTTCAGATCTTGTTTATATTAAACATACCTTACCACATGATGAAGCATCCTTATTGTGGGTATCCAATAAAAGTACATAACTGAGGCTGGAAGCCTCAAGAGTCTTGCAACGATTCCAGGCGAACCGGAGTCTGTGCAAGGAATTTGAAGGGCCTAGGTTTTGTGTCCTGGCATGGGCCATTCCTGATAGAAAAAAAATCCAAACCTTACCATTGGGGTCAAGGTCACTAAGAAACAGTAGGTGGACACTAGTGACTGTCCATAGGACCGTTACAGAGTTCTAGTTCTTATTATTCTTTCTGCTTAAAATGTAAAATGGTAATACTCAGAGGCTCTTTAGTCTTGAATCTTCAAACTTTGTCAGGTTAATCGCCCATCTGGCGGCTTCTTGTGGCCAAATATAACGGCAATCCATAACCGAATACCGGATATTGGTCAGAATGTAGGAAAAAATAATAATAATAATAAAACAGATTCCGTGACACTATCTCAGAAACTGCTTAAGCTAGGAAGCTGAAATTTTACTGCAATATAGCCTTAAGTTGGCTGATTGCGGAAAGGAATATAGTTCTAGTCAGTTGATTATTCTCTGCGATCGCCTGGGGTCAACAATTGGGACTTTTCTGGATATTCCAGATGTCACCTAATTTTCCATGAAGGACTAAGGCCAGAGCCGCCAAACTCGTTGGACTTTTAGACCGTGATGACCTAAGGTGACATACACAAGATCAGTGACTTGACATCAAGGTCCCATTATAGCTTAGCTTCCAGTAGGCAATGGCTTTGGGAAGTTTTTCTTTACCAAAATTGCCCTTGTACAATTTACGGTGTTCTAGTTATTGTTATTATTATTATTATTATTATTCAGTTTAGAGAGCAGTTATACCTACAGAAAGGATTATGAATTTTGTCCACTAAATCCCTTTTCAATGATGACATTCAGCTTAACATGGGCCTCTTGTAGTGAAGGAGTCCATGTTGTTTTAGTGAGGCAGATTCAGGATTTATCATCTATCATTTGGCAGTTAGGTTGAGATGTTTGTCACGGGGTTTTTATACTATCACGGTTTTTTTTTATAATAAATGCTAAATATTATTTAACTGATAATAATATTCAATAATATTGAAGAGCAGGGACAATGATTGTCTTACTAAATCAAGCAACGATTACTTTACGCTAGCTTGCTTCGCACAATTCTCTAAGAACGAGAATTTATAAACTTTCGACAGTACACAGCAAAGACTAATCACTCAATTGCTGTTTATTTGTACTGTAGCCTCTGGAGAAAGTTACTTCACCCCTGACAATAAATAACTAATACTAATAACAGTATCAGGTTCTTGCTGGTGCTTAACTCCTAGGTGGCACAACGGATTTTAAGCTTAATACAAGACTGGCCTAAGTACCAGTTATGAAAGGCAAACGTTTATGCAAGCTAGGAGCTATATGGGAAATAAGCTTAATTATGGAGAAATGAAACAAGAGTTTACATTACATTAAGCTCAAGGAAAAGAACTGTTAAATTTATTGATTACAAAAATAAATTTAACGTTACACTTCAAATCAAATTAATGAGATCGCACTCACTCACTCACACAAGAGCTAAATCCTTACGCCTAAGAAAAACACCTTAATTAAACTCTTAAGACTAGGAAAATACAAAAAGGAAATACTGGTCGATGAATGCGGTGTATCACCAACTAAGGTGGGAGCACTGGGGAACCGTGGTCTAGTGGAGTCTGGGTGCTAGCTGACCTCTCCTCTCACACTTCTGGAGCACAGAACCTCTCTCCGTCACAGCAAACACTCGACTGAGTAAGTCGTGGGAAAGAAAAGGGGAGCACTAGGCCGCATTTTTTAATAGTCGAGTGAGCGAAACGCGCCCAAAACAAATCGCTCAGTGGAAGCGCTAATGTCTCACACAAAGACGATCACGTATGACAATGAAAAATTGATTTGACAAAGCTTCCGTCCGAATGAGCGGTTAACTGAACGATAAACAGTGAGTTTTCCACTAATAGTTCGTGGCTTCTCACAAAAGGGAAATGTCGCGAATTTGATTCGTGACAATGTTAAAGCAGTGTTGATATTCTAATCAGTCTGTCCGTCTCTCTGTCTACCTATCTATTTATCTGTCTATCTGTGACTGAGAAACGAAATAAATGTATGTCTATTTACCTGCATGTCTGTCTGTCTGTCTCTTTATCTATCTGTATCTATGTCTACCCATAATTTTGTGTCTGTCCATCTGTCTGTCCGTCTATGTCTGTTGGTCTGTCAATCTATCTGCCGTCTGTCTGTCTATTTACCCATCCATCTAAGTTAATCACAGTATTGCACAACTCATCCTGTGTCCAAAGCTTACTAGTCTTTCATTAATATTTGTACCCTTGCGTCACTGGAGTCCATTAATCACAACATTGCCTTCACTCTCTCGCCATTTAGCAATCAGGTGAACAGAATCAGGTTCGTCCGTCTCACTGTGGCTGAATAAAATCATCTGGTATTACTGGATTGAAATAAGGAATGGTCATGGAGGGGGTTTTTAGTCTGAAGGTTGACACACACGGCTACTACGATTCACTCCTGGCTGAACAAAATCGTCTGGTATTAGGTGGAACAACGTACAGGGGAAGACGTGACTGTGAGGGTAAATGGTGACAGTATGAACACCCTCAGGCTCTGTTACTCATTCACATGTATATAATCGTCTGAGTTTAGCTGGAAGAGATTACCAGAGTTGTCCCGACCATTCTTGCATCACTGTTTTTCCTCCATTGTCATTGCAGATCCAGTGACCCCAATATTGCCCTGACCTACTGACCACTCACCAGTCAGGTTAATTCACGGATGTCCTAGTGGTGATAGGAACCTTGTGAGATTTTGTTCATGTTTCATTTCTGCCGGAACCAGAGGATTTCCCTTAACCACTGCAGCACGAGGGTGTTTTTCTTGTGTTCTTGCATCCACCCGACTATTTCATACAGCTTAGGAACGACCTCCCGTTGTGAAGGAGTTGGTGAAGATTGTAACTAACCTTTATTTTTCGAAAAGTCCATCTCTAGCTCAGTATAATCGCGTGGAGATAGAAAAAAATAGAAAAAAATAATATAAAAACGTGTTGAGGCTAAAAGGGACAACATCAGCATTCCTTTAACGTCATTTATCATTTAATTATATCCACAAAACCTGACGATAATACTCTTCACTACTAGGACGTATCCATCACTTCATGCTTTCTAATTTCAAACAGCTTTATCAGCTGAAGAGAAGCATTTCGAACTGATGAGATTTGATACAGCTTTCTGCGGTAACCTGTTCAGACTGAGAGGCCGTTCCTGAGCTGAATTTTACTGTCAGGAAAGCGATTGTACATTATATATGACGTCCACAGCATAAAGTGTTTAATCTCACCATTGCTGTGACATCTTTATTGTTCATCAATCAGGTTAATTCACTGGTGCTTTGATGATGATGAATTTGATACACTCACATCGATGACACCTTTTTGTTTTTTTGTTTTCTCGCTGACTCATATTTTTAACTCATATTTAAAAGTCGCCATTCTTACATATGAATGTAAATAATTTCAATGCTCATAAATTTATCCCATTTTAAGCTCACACCTGTAACCCCCCCCCATTAAAGAGCTCACACATTCATTTAAAAGCTCACATGCAGGGGAGGGATGTAACTAATTCAAAGCACATATTTGTAACTCGTTTTGAAAGGTGGCAATATCTGTAAAAATCTATAATTGTATATATCACATTGCACTCTTCCCTGTCCTTGTTGTTGACCTTACAGAGCCTCAGCTTTTATCACACACACACAAAATTAATGTTTCGTAAAAATTTTCCTTGCGTGTATATATTTATTCATTTGACATGCGTCGTTTTTGTCTGGGTGTTTGTGTGTATGTGTTTTATGTGTGAATGTATGTAGAGTGTGTATGTGCATGTGCTCGTGCGTGCGTTCGTGCATGTGTGTTTACGTGAAATTGTGCGTGTGAGTGTCTATGAATATAAATTTGTGTGTGTGTGTGTGTGTGTGCTTTGCGTGTGTGTGTGTGTGTGTGTGTGTGTGTGCTTTGCGTGTGTGTGTGTGTGTGTGTGTGTGTGTGTGTGTGTGTGTGTGTGTGTGTGTGTGTGTGTGTGTGTGTGTGTGTGTGCTTGCGTGCGTGCGTGTGGGGGGGGGTCTTTTTTCATGCGTGTTGCGTCTGGTGTGTTGGGAGCTGAGAGGTAATTAGCGATGTCATTAAGGGCGTTATTAGCCTGGGAGTGCAGGGGGGAATTGCCTAATGGACGAGGTGGCGGCTGGCGGCTGGCTTACGTCTGTCCTCGTTTTGTTGCAGAGAGAGAGAGAGAGAGAGAGAGGATTTTATTTTCTTGTATATATATATATATATATATATATATATATATATATATATATATATATATATATATATATATATATATATATATATATATATATATATATATATATATATATATATATATATATACTGGTATGTTTAAACCAACATGGCTTCAGTATTCCATGATTAATTACACTGTTTTCTTTGTCGTTTGTTTATGCTTGGTTTTCATTTGCATTTTTACTCTTGATTTATATTGCCCACCTGACGGGTTGGATATGTTATTACTTGTGTCTCTGTATGCATGTAGCCATGTCTGAGTGTGTCTGTCTGCTGTATGTTGTGTTTGCGTGTTTCTGTGTATCATACTGTTTGTCTATGTGTCCGTTTCTCTGTATCTGTCTCTTTGTCCATTTGTATGCCTGTATCTTTTAAAAACATAGAAGCCTCATTTGCGTAAATTGGAATACCCTTATAACTGAGTTTCCAGATAATCCAGCCAAAATACTATGCTTTCTTGAGAACAAGGCGCCAGGTGGTATTGTGGTCAGAACGCTGCAGTCGGAGTGACGACCTTCTAAAGTTTCGATCCCCAGGAGGTGACTGGGGGCTTTTCAATCATGTAATGCCACCAGGGGAAGTAGATGCTTTTATCAATCCTTAATTGTACTAGACCATGCTAATATAGTCTGGGGTCCCAACACCTTTAACAGGATATATATATATATATATATATATATATATATATATATATATATATATATATATATATATATATATATATATATATATATATATATATATATATATTTATATATATATATATATATATATATATATATATATATATATATATATATATATGTGTGTGTGTGTGTGTGTGTGTGTGTGTGTGTGTGTGTGTGTGTGTGTGTATTGAAAACCATACAAACAGTCCATTCACCTTTGATGCCGCAAGTATTAAAAAATAGGATAGTTAGTGCAATATCAAAGAAAACTTTGATAACTGAGAATACTAAGAGGCTGATTGATAGGTGATTATTAATTTAAGGATCTCATGTCTTGTGGGTGGACCAAGTGAGTAGTGACCTTATTCGGAGAAAGGATAAAAAGTTCCCGGTTTATGATCAAAACTGCGAGTGAAAAGAAATCTGTCCCAGGGAGCGATTGGTTCCTTTCCGTACGATAGTGTAATTTCCGCTTCCTTGGCTTGGTCCTTCTGCGTGTTAGAAGAGGAAGTTGTATTTTTGTCCCATTAGTCTGTTATCAGTTTTGTCTTCCTAGATGAAAAACTGACTCTGATACATTATTATTATTTTTTTTTTTTCATGAGAGAGAGAGAGAGAGAGAGAGAGAGAGAGAGAGAGAGAATGGCCTGATAATGAGTTTGTATCGTAATGGCGGCCGAACTTTTTTCCTTTCATAATAGCTTGGCATATTTAGCTAAGTTACTAGCTGTTTGCCGCAGTGGACAGTTAGGGCTTTGATGACGCGTTTACTGTGGTTCTAATTATTACTGTAAGATCTATTCATTCATAATCAGGACGGCTTTACCACTTGATTCTAGCAAACACTAGATAATTTTATTCAGCTGAGTCATCGTAGCCTGAGAGTGTCAATACCGTCACCTTAAAGCTTCTTATGGTCGGAACAACCTCTTTATTCCATTCCATGTGAACCTAGGAGTGTTAATCTTTATTTTCTTCACTGGTGTTGGAGTAAGACGAGCAAAGTTAGAGCCGAGAATTTCGAAGATGTATGGTGGGTGAATGGGTCATGGTCCATTTCAGTCTGGCATCCTGATGACGGTTTTTGTACTGATTTATTGTCCTATTTCATTTTTCTGGATCCTTCCCACTGCATAAATAAGCATACATTTATGATGATGATGATCTGTCAGTCATAGTTAATAGTTTAGTCTGGCAGTGAATGATTGTATCCCCTGTCTAATTACACGGGTGGTGCTTGTAAAACTGCAGGTAATGAAAGTATTTTCCACTACATAATATCATTGTGTAATTGCCATCATTAAGGCTGCCAGATCATGTCACAATACACCAACAGTTTAATTAGCAATGTTTGGCTGTTGCTGATTTTTTGAAATATCCTCTGTTGTTGAGTTACAGCTTCAATGATAAATGCTGAAGGCACCAAAATTACTATAAACACACCTACCACTGTATGTATATATCGAATGAGGCACCACATGTAGCAGGGTTACTACACCTACCACCACCACACCACCCACCACCACCACACCACCCACCACCACCACACCACCCACCACCACCACACCACCCACCACCACCACACCACCCACCACCACCACACCACCCACCACCACCACACCACCCACCACCACACCACCCACCACCACACCACCCACCACCACACCACGCACCACCATATCTACAACCACCACACCTACCACTACCAAACATATCATCACCATACCTACCTTTACCACATTACCATCACCATACCTTCCACCGCCATTCTTACCAATATCGCACCTGTCACTACCACACCCACCAGACACCTACCATCACCACCACCACCTACTTACCTACCACCCCCACACCTTCCTACCACTACTACACCTACCACGGCCACACCTACCACACTGCCGCTAACAACCACCACCACTCGATCATCCACAATAACTGCTAACAACCACCGCGTCGTCAGCTTATCCTCCTCGTTCTTCCCTCCTTGCCCCTCCTTCACCCAGCAGTTGACGTGGGCTGTGGCGGGTCATACTCTAGGTGTTGACTGGGTACCAACGAAAGTCGATAAACACTAGTATGGTCCTGTTTCACTTTAGAGATTCCGTTACACTTCAGCCTTAGACGTTTATTCTTTACACTGCACCTCAGAGTCCTCTTGTATGTTATTTATGCAGTGTCGTATTAAAAAGATTGATAAGGCGTAAAGGAGAATGGTAAGGTGTAATGTGTAAATATATCCCAGAGAAAGAGGTGCCACGTAGCCTTCTCCGTGACTTATAATACGGCCATTAATCCTGTTTTCTCTTCTGCCACCCCCACAGATGAAGACTGGGACTCAGAGAGCTGGGAGGAGGGTTTAGGGGGTGACGTAGGCAGCAGCGGAGGCAGTGGTGGGAGCGGCGACCCCCTGTACCCCTCCCCCGCCAGCCCCCAGCCCCGCCCCGTCCCTTCACCACTGGCCAGGGCAGGAGTGGGCCAGGCCAAGATATACAAGACCTCACTAAGGGACTATGTCGGGCTGGAGGGGGTCAGTCAGGTGAGGGAATGAACACGATAATACATTGGAGGAACTATACTCCCTCACACCATCATTAGGTTGACATGGTGATGATGATGATTATACCTACATAGAGAACATAATTTCTGTTGGAGAAAACAAGGCCAGAATGTTGATGATGATGTGAATTATACTGACATTCTGATATTGGTGTGTTTAGTGTGGGAATATTTCTTTAGTTCAGACAAGCACGCAGTTTGAAATAAATACTTGGTACGCTCACTGTTTTAGAGATGCGGAAAACTAGGAGTAAAAACATAATAAAAGACCTGCCCGTTTTTGGAAATATTTCTGAAAAGGATTTGGAAGCGCAACAGTGACAATGAAGATAAAACTCAGATCTATTCGTTTTGGGAAATGTATCTCAATATGTTTTGGGGAATGGAAAGCGGTAACAGTAGAGATGACTATATTGACCTTAAAATACCACTGGATGTTCAACGGTGACGTATAGAAATGGATTTAAAAACAAATTTGAGACACTCGATAAGGATAAAATTGAAAATGTACAACAGCAGATACGAAGATACAGTGTGAGTCAATACTCCCTGAAAATAAACTGCAGAGGAAGGACATATAAAGTAGATTTTAAACCAACTGTGAAATAGTACAAAGTATTCTGGTTGTGAAATTACAGAGTTACTTTAGTGAATAATGAACAATAAAGTTATTCTCGTAGGAAAAGAAAATAGCGAGAAATTGTTGAAAACCAAAAAGATATACCCCGGGGTCCCAAACAAAGACACGACAGAAGAGAAATACAAAAATAATCATTCCAATTTCCAGCCGGCTTCTATGGACTGCACACACAGAATATATTTGCAGCGGAAAGTGAAACGGAGGGAACATGGAATACTGGGAGAGATAAAAGCTACATTTCCTGAACGCCTGATAGCCCTCGAATGGGAGAGAGACAGTAAATTGGAAGATAGTGTTGTAGATGCTGGCAGATACGTATGATTAAAATAGTATAACAAGGCATAACTAAAGAAGGAAATCTAGTTTAACTTGTGAAAGAAGAAAACCAGCGTACAGTAAGTTAAAAGAGAAATTAGCGTAACTTAGGAAGGATGTGTTTGGTAAAAGGGAGTAAGAAAGTGACTCGGGACAAAGGGAAGGCGATCTAATGTGAATGAAAGAACGGAAAAAAAACAGTAATGAAGAAATGAAGGAAGGTAGAAAGGAAAGACTAGTGAAGGGAAGAATCATGAAAGGTACAAGGAAGGAAAAAAAGTGCAGGAGGCGAGACTAAGTAAATGGAGTGGGTTATACCAGCAAAATATTCGTGTGGTTTTCATATCTGGTAATAAATTTGACTGCCTCACTCTGCCTCTCCCCAGTTGTTACCCTGGTAGTGCAGTTCCCTGTCTCTCTGTCCCTGCTTGTTAGCCTAGATGCATTCAGCCCCTTTGCCACGAGAAACGCCTCCCTGAGCTGAACGATTTCGTCTGGCGCTAACAAGAGCTCGATATCCCCTTCAGTCGGAAGGCGTTTTTTTGTTTTTTCCATTGTATCTTTGTTACTTGCAGGCAATATTTTTCGGCTTGTAGGAGAGGCCTTTGGAACTGGAGGAGTTAGGTAATCAGCATTATCACTTTCACCACAGGGGCGCTCTCAAACTGAATATAAACGTGTGGAGACAGAAAGAACAAATGTAACACGTAAGATTAAAGCGGGTAGAAAGGCGTCATGGCACTGCAAGAGTTAATGGAGATTTATTCATAATCTCTGCTCTGTAATACGAATTGCCTTTTATATGAATTCTTGTGACGGCGACAAGGACGTAGTAAGAACGTGTTATCATAGTGATCAGAAGCTGCTGCGTAGTACTTACCACTGCGAGAAATCCCTCTGTGATTTGACTGAAATTGTCTGCAGGTAAGAATACAGTAAAAAAGCTTCATCTTACTGATAGAAAGGATGGAGATTTTTTTTTTTTGTATGTCAGCAGCCAAAATGATACGAACGGGTGTCATTGTACCGAAAGGGTTCGTGGAGATTGTTCTGTAACTCATTCACTACGAGAAGTCACTCTCGACTCATTAGGGCCCATCGTCCGCAGTTGAGGACGCAATATTACATTTTCAAAAGTTAATTAAGGAGGGACCCAAAAGTTTGAACCTACGAGTTTTGCGGAGGGCGATACGCGAACTACCTTTCCAGCAAAAGCTCACACGCAGAAACCGTGGGCAGGAACGAGTTACCTGAATAAAACTGTTGGACGTAACTGGAGTAAAAATAAATGTCTTCATACCGAAGGAGTTATCAGCAATAATGTAGCCTTTATCGTTAGGTATGCAGTTATTATCATGGTAATGGCCGTATATCGATCTGTCTATTGCAGCGTCAGGCAACAAATAATTAAGTAGATACTGAGGCAGCCATCCTAGTCTGAAATGATGAACTGCGCTTCCTACTGAAACTGGGTATGCAGTATCTCAAGGTATGATGTATATGTTACATTCTTTACGTGGTCCCAAGTAGTCCCCCCCCCCCCTTTTTTTTTTCATTATATCACTGAGTATACCCTCTTCTATGACGTTGATTTGTGTAAGTTCTTCTCAGATATACTTCTCACAGAATTCCCGCTCGTAGTGTATGTTCCTGTGTTATTTATGGCATTTATTCCTGGTGTCATATTTCCTCACATTAGACCCCATGTGAAAAGCTTGTGTTCTTCGGAGACCACTGACTGTTACATTCCCTTATTATTATTGCCCACAAGAGCACCAGACTCCCTCATCTTGACCTTGGAGGCGACTGACCCTGTGCCCTTATAATATGGAAACAGTAGTCTTCCAGCTTAGGTCACAGTGCCACTTTCGAGGTCGTATTTAAGATCGTGTTGGAGGCCTCGTAGCACCTCTTCCTTGGCGATTTATTTTTCATATTACACCCCAACATTCTCTTCTGTGAGACTGATGTCGCTTTAATTCCGGCACAGATTGCATCAGTAGCATACAGGACGATAATAGGTTTAATATGCAAAATAAATCGCTAAGGAAGAGGGTTTTCGAAGTCACCAAAGCTTCGTAGAATACGGCCTTCACACTTATTCTTAAATATTCCTCTCTGACAGATGTCACTGTCCCCCATCCCTCATATGGCAGTGTTTTTCTGGGTGTAGTTCACAACCCAACAGTGTGATCACATGGTGTGGCACCTCGTGTACGACAAAGACAATTTTATGTATTGCTGCACAATACAGTATATATATATATATATATATATATATATATATATATATATATATATATATAGTGAGTTTTACGTCAGGTACCCCTTTTTTGGATAAGGGCCAAGGCGTTGCCCCCGGGTAGAGGACTTTGGTTTGGAGCGTGTAGCATTTTATGACCGGATGCCATTCCTGATGTCTACCAATGACCCTTGGGTGGATTCGATCCTCCGACCCTTCGGTCAGAGCGGAGCGCTCTAACCCACTGAGCCACGGCTGCTACATTTTATATATATATATATATATATATATATATATATATATATATATATATATATATATATATATATATATATTACACACACACACACACACACACACGAGTATTTGCGGTATATTTGTGTGTGTGTGTGTGTGTGTGTGTGTGTGTGTGTGTGTATGCAATCAGAGACTCAAACATCTTCCTGGTTTTGTCTAAATATTATTTATTTTAAAACTAGCGAAACGACCAAAGTTTCAGCTGGTTGTCTGATGTTCAGGACTCCCGTGTCATGGTAGTACAGTTATTCAGAATCTTACACTAGGTACTGAGAGCGCATAAATAGTAGTAACAGCTGCTGCCCCAGGCTCAACTGGACGAGAAACCAGAGGCGTGCTTGAGTCCAGTCACTTCAACCGGGCATTCCCTTTCTCTGTTGAGGTGAAATATAAAATAAGAAAAACACTGCCATATGTTGCCAGTTGTGTGCCCGCCCTTATGCTGTGTGTTGTTGTGTCAGGTGGCGCTGCATGTGTCGTCCGGCCTGCACACAGCCCACGATGCCGTAGACTCAGTGCACCAGAAGCTGAGGAAGACAGTCAGCGATATATCCTCCTCCCTCCGTTCATCCCCATCCTCCTCTACCATGGCCCCTTCCTTTTCCTCCTCCTCCACCATGGCCCTCTCCCCCGCCTCCTCCACCACTACCACCACAACCACCACAACTACCACTGTCGCAACCACCGCTACACCTTCTTCTACCATGTCTTCTCACTCAGTCACTGCTACTCCTCCCCTCACTACCTCCTCCTCCCTCGACCTACCTAGGAGATGTCCTCCGGAGGAAGGGATGCGGAGAGGGGGGAGTGTGGGAGGAGGGGGTGTCAGCGGGAGTGTGGAAGAAAGAAAATACCAAAGGCAAGACTTAATCCGAAAGAGACCAGAAGAACTAGAGAGTGAGAAACCGAGACTTCAGCATCAGCAGATACAGCCACATCAGCCACAGCTGCAACAGGCACTGGCCACAACCACAGCCGCCAGCCCCACAACCACAACCACCACCATCATCCCAGCCATGGCAAGAGCTCAGGCAGTTTACAAGAGTGGCTCAAAAGCAAGCATAGGAGAAACTGAACTTAGGGTGAGTATGACTAATTCGTATGTGAAAATATTAATTGACACGAATGTTGGGGACTGATATAAGTTATATTATATCGCAATTTGTTTGTATGCAGTACTAGATACAGACTGTAGGACCTGTGTAAAAATTACTGTCTGCATGAACTCCAGTCTTCTTGTTCGGGTATGTGGCTACAAAGAGTCATTTGATACTGTGGATGTTACCGAGATGTTCATGGAGCTACATTGACTACAGAATAGGTTACTTAATGATACACGTTGTGCTGCCTAGATACGGTCATGTGAAAGTACTCTGAAAGTTCTTTGTATTTGCAAAATTATATGAAGATAAAATTAGGTTTATGCAGCAGTTCACCTGGAGAAAGATGTATATAGGTAAATAGATTATTATTGTTTCATACCTGTCTTTTTGTGATGTGTAAGCTAAAGGTTGGTAATGACTTCAGGTGGAGGTGAGGACGACAGGCATGCCTCAGGAACAGACCAGCCCCAGCACAGGCCAGGTTCACGTGCAAGGTCAGGTGCAGGTGCAGGGTCAAGTCCAGAGCAGGGGTGAGATGGGCGGTGGGCGACGAGTGTCTCCCTTGCTGGGCCATCAGCGGTCCGGCCGTGCCAGTGGCACAGACTCATCACTAGACTCCGACCAGAGCTACGAGTATCCCCCTCCTCGACACCCCCTCACAGTACCACCACCCCTCACCACACACCACCCTACCCTCCTCTCACCCACACAAGCCCGCCCACACTCGGGGCGGGAGGTGCTGTACGGGACGGGAGGGCGGGTGGGTCCAGTGTCCAGAGACACCTCCCTGGATAACCTTACCTCCTCTGTCACATCCTCAGATTCATCCTCACAGGAGCTGGATTCTCACAGTTCAGAGCCCCCCGAGGACCCTCCAGACCCCCCACCCAGGCCCTTCCACAGCTACTCCTCAGGTGAGTGAGTCAACGAGTGCGGCAGTTAATTTTGCCCGGTAACCTGACTTGGTTGCTGAGTTGCTTATTACAGTACTTTCTTTATTTTCCAGTATACACTGTTTCTGTCTGTAATTTCATACTTCTGATTTAATTCTTTGTTGAGTAGTGGAGCTTCTCGTTTGCTTTATAATAATTTGAAGAGTCTGTTGTTAATACCAGAATGGAAATCACTTGTTTTCGTGAGAAGTTGTACAATGCAAACCCTGGCCAAGGAAAACCTTACTGGCATTTTGATCAGTATTACTTGGGCATCACTACCTATGACAAGTGCCGTACACCACGCTTATTTAACACTTGTATAATCTTCGTCCACCAGGCAAACATTTTTTCCTCTTGTCAGTCCTTCGCCGTTTTGTATCTATTGTGTGTACAGTTGTCTGTTTTGTAGTGAATGTTAAGGGTGATAAGCACAATGTATATATTTTTCTTTAAGAATTGCTGAAGATTCAGTGGCCTGAAGTAGAAGAAATCAACAAGAGTCCAAAGGATCTTAAACAAATAAGCTTCAAAATAGCAGAAATAATTGCAAACATGAGAACAGTCTTTATTTTCTAAAGACAAAATGACTCATCACGTTGCACAGTACTTTGGAAAATGTGTGAAAATAGAATCTATGATGAACCTTAGGAACAATAAGAATGCAGGAGGATCCCAGTAACTTCTTCGACTTATGGTATTCCATTTTGAGCTGTTTGTGATAAGAAATTTACTGCGTAATTCTTACCTAATGGCATGTTTTTGCAGAGCTCAGTGAAGGTGTGGAGGGTAGTTCCACAGACATAATCTTCAGTGCAAGTACAGGGTGTTCATAAAACGTCATAATAATTATTATTAATTTTATTCAGTCTGTACAGATAATATTATGGAGCTTAAACTGCCTGGAACGTCAGTTTTGGATGATATGATTCGATAACTAAAATGACACAAGTATAATATGTCCATATGCACATTGTGGGTGGCTGGAGCCACACTTGTAAGAAAAATTTCTTGGTAAGCTTTTGCAGTTTCTTAGTAGCCTTCAGATCATGTGATACTGTGGTCAATTGAGGAAAGTACACTGAATTAAAAAAAAATATTGGTGCTCACTTCATGCGAAACACCCTGCCACCAATATACAGTAACTGTTCCAAATTGCCAAATGATTCTGCATCAAACTAGAAAACCTGCTTTCCTGAAGATACCGGTACCATATATCGTCTGCTTGTGACGTGTGTTTAGTATTAGACCTGCTATCATGTACACAGTCAGATGACAACAGCTTAATCTTTTCGGGACATCACGCGTTGTTTTATTCTAATCGCGTGTGTGTATTGTCTTTAACCCTGAGAAGAAAATCCTCATGTATAAGATGAGGTGGCCTTGGGATAAGGACGTTTTATGGACACCCTTTAGTACATTAATTGCAATATACCAGTGTTTTTATTTGCCCACAAAGTATATTTTACTTTTTGTTTAGTCTTCGGCTAAGGGATCCTCGTTTATGTTTTTTCCTGTGTACAATGCCATCTGTAGACCAGACGCTGAATTTAAACGATCTGTGATGCAGGACTTACAGAGGGTTACTCTGGCTTGAAACAACATATTACTTCTTGTTTTTCTGTCTTCACAATTCCACTCTTAAATTGCGTTATTATATGGCTACTTAACCAGTGATTTGCGAAGACTGTCAGATTGCAAGATGAAATTCTGATTAGATTTCGTTTACATTTTTAATCACACTTCCCCTTTTTCTGTTGTCTCCCTTTAATCTTAATGATCGCCATTATAATGGGATAAGCTTGATATAATCATGAAGTTTTTTGGACCTTAGCAATATTTCAGTGTCTGCACATATCATTAGTTTTCCAGTGATCTGGCTTAATGACATCTCAGACTTCTCTTTGAATTTTTCTGTTATCCTTTCCAATTATCACTCATGCCAGCTCAGATGTGAGTGATTCACTTGCTAACCCATCTCTTCTCTTTGCTATTTTTCAGCGCCCTTTGCTCGATCCACCAGTGAAGAATCCAGCTGCTCTAGCTCTTAAAAACAAAGCAAACTTAAACAATTCCACAACTCTAAATACAAAAATACAAAAAAAGCAAAAAAACTCTTCCTGTCGAGAAACTGGCAACTCTTGTGTAAGTGTTCCCAGCTTCCCCGATCTTGTGTTGGCTGGCGTGGCTCAGAGGGGCGACAGTGAAAGGGTCAGAGAATATAAGAAAATCATTATCTGGTATATTATGTGGCTATATTTCATCTGCCTACCACTTTATCTTTCTTAATAGCCATGAAGAATGATAACAATAGTGTGAACGATGAGTATACTGTTGAAGCGGCCTCTCCGAGGTAACTATGGCTGTAATAGATGAAAATTAGCTCATTATTTGATTTTTGAAAAATAAGATATCAAGGCTTCGTTTTGGTATTGCTCCCAGACACTATCGTTATGATAAAGGCCAACACAATGTGTGTTGTAGACTGCGCTTCTCGCTGGAAATTACAAAACCGTGATCTTAATAAGATTTCATATTTAGCTTTTATATGGTAGTTTACATATGAATGGCAGGACAGGTTTCTTTTTTTAGCTTCTTCAGTTTTCTCTCGCCTGACATGTCCTACTTTTTTATCATGATTATTTGTGTAGCAGCAGGTCAGTGTTTTCAAACAGTTGTATGTAGTGTAAAATTGTGAGGTTCTTCTGTGTATTCAGCCCAATAGACACGTTTTATGTAGGCACAATGGCAGTTCGTCTGGGTTAATGACAGTTCAGTTGGATGGTGCTGAAACTGCACTATTAACAGAAACTGGTGGCTTGTTGGAGACTAGGAGTGTTTTCCATGGCTGTGGTGTCACTGCCAAGCCAGCGATGAACACAGCTGAATACCGAATGAATAGATGGTATAGCCCAGGACCAGAGTAGACGGATCTGTTAATTTTTCCCTGTTGATTTGGATGAGAGAGAGAGAGAGAGAGAGAGAGAGAGAGAGAGAGAGAGAGAGTTGTATATTGCACTGACTTGGCTTGACGATTTCTGTTAGGGGTGTCATGTGATTTGTTCAGCTTTAAATGTACTTTTACTGGAAATGAATGTTCAAGTTATGTGTGTCACAGTACTCAGGTCTTACGGTCGCATTAGCGGTAAGGACACCCCGTCAGGAAGTTCACCTGTAATAGTTATATCACTGTTCATGAATGACAGACTGTTTTAACTGTTTAGATTCTTAGAGCAACTGATGAAACATTGAAGCATCAGTACTCGCACATATGCTCATTGTTCTTTGCTTGAGAGGACACTTCTTGTTAAACAAGTTAATTATTTTTGAGTCTCTTACACTACTTTCATGTGATCCAAATCCAGTTAGTTTTAACCAGTCCTAGCACGGTGTCTGATTGATTCAGATGCTCATGAACTTATTGTCAAGGAACATACAGAGCTAGGTGGGTTAGTGCTTTCGTGATTGTCAAACAACCAAAACCTCCCAAAAATTCTCTGTTCTGTGGTTTGTGTTGCGTGTGCACTTTTACTGAAGTAACAGAAGTCGGCTTCAATAGGGCAGTGAGGAACATAAGGTCGCCAAATATTTAACCCTTTCTTTTCACTTTCTTTCCCTGGATAACATTCCCAAACTATGAGAGGCCTGGTATATTTCTGTGCCTAGATGGTTCTTTGATGTGATGTGTAAGGGAAGAAAGTGACTGACATGCCTTCAGTGTGAACCAGATTCAGTGTAGTAGTCTAACTTTTGTCCTTGACCACTGTAACCAATGAAATAATGTCTAGAGGGAAATACGAGGGAGGGTCAGAATGTACCAAGATTTGTTAAAAGGATTCTGTGACCTGTATTTATTGTTGCCTTAATTGCACGCTTGGTATTAACTTGCGTTTCTTTCTCTCTCTTTTTGCGTAACGGAGAGGGGCTGCCAACTGATGCATTCTCTTTGACCTCGGCACGAGCTCTGGCGGTCACTCGGGTAGACTGTGGTTGTGATTTATTCAGGAGCGCAATTAGGACAGACCAGCTTACTTCCTGTTAGCCTTGTAGTTACTGGTAGTGTTGATGGTTGTATATTTGCAGGATGTTTGTACATCCTTCAGCCCCAGCA
>NC_137050.1:35648935-35711435 GCF_032717465.1 Coenobita brevimanus
AAAAGAAAATATCCAGCTGTGATATTCAAAATAAATCACCATAGAAGTGCTGCAAAGTCTCCCAGGCCAAGAAGGACGTAGTCGTGTATGATTTTTTTTTTTTTTTTTTTTTTTTTTTGGCTACCTGGCTTAGTCAGGGTTTCACACACAACGAACGTCTACTAGTGCTGGTTTGAAGCATTTCCTGATTAAATTACCTCCGCAGTAGCCGAGTGGCTAGCGTTGCTGACCAAAAGGCTGCCAACCCCTTAGCACCAAGGTTCGAATCTTGGTGCAGGGAACTGGAGTTATTCATCTCGGGTATCCATCAACCTTTTGTGGGTTGGTGGGTAAAATGAGTACATAGGATAACACCTAGGAAAGGTAACTTCGGTAAACTGGATGAAATAGCGACTTTGTATCCCAGTATAGCGGGTGAAAAACCTAAACTGTAAGCTCAAAGACTTAAGCACCGCGGCTAAGGACATCACGCTGTTCCTGATGCAGTCTAGTTAAAATCCGACCTGTTGCCGTAAGAGTGATAAGAGATCTTCGTTAGGATTATGGCAACATAATGTGAACATTGTTTATTGGGATGATATAACTGTTTCCACCTGACTTGGGCCCTCGTTAGACGTGGTCTTTGTTTGGTGTGAGACAATGGCGATGACTTCCCTCCATCACAGGGGGGGGCGCGGTAGCACAGTGGTAGCGCGCTGGACTTGTGATCGGGGGATTGCAAGTTCGAGCCTCGCCCAGGCTGCCGTGCCGGGAGGGGTAGCTCCCTCCTGTAACCCTAGCGGGGCTATATAGTCCAATACAGGGCTTAGCTCGGGGGAACTCCATTTCTCCCATTTCCCTCCATCACAGTAATAGGATCAGAGGGCAAACAGGGGCTGTGGATCACAAGTGTACTGTACATAGTGTTGCACTGCCCTTTTACTTGCTGCAGCATCCATTATTTTCTGCATGCCTTGGTTTGGCCTGTCCACAGCTAACTATTCACTGGATGATGATAAAAAGTAAATGTAACGGCATGACTTAACTGTATAATGTAATCGTAGTTAGTATGCTGTAGTTACCTTCTCAACCTTCCCATAAACTTGATCTATAAATTCCACATGAGTAAAAAAATAAACCAGTAGGGACTATGACAGTTTGTGAGACACATTAACTCCTTCACCAGCCAGACGTATTTTACAATTTATTCTTGCTACTACCAGTCCATCTTATTGTGCTTAGGAGAGCCCCTTAGTTGTGACGGGGTTGATGAAGGCTGTAATTAACCCATCCATTTCGAGAAGTCTATTCAAGTCTGATCATATTCGTCAGGAGACAGCAAGAATAAATGTGACTTCATTTGACTGAACGGGTTAAGTAGAGGCTTCATGATACTTTAGACTTTTTTTGGATTTTTGTGTTTGTTTCAACATTAATTCTCTCAGCATCATCCACAATGTGTTTATTATCCAAGACTAGCAAAACCATTTTTATTACTAAGATTTTATCCTTGACATCACAAGTTGCAATATGAGTGTACATGAACAAAACAGACTGCTCCAGTAAAATACCTGACGTGAACATTTTATGGCATTTCATTTGTTGTGTGTACGTGGAACATGTCGAAGTGGAATGGTTAGAAGTGCAGGGTGTTTGAGTGATATTAGTAAAGTTGGGGACAAAAGTTCGTCTTATTTTTTCACCCCATCACCTTTTTTTTCTTCTGCTGACTAATATTGCTGTGGGGAGAGAGGCTTGGTATGGTTCTCTGACCATACAGTAAATGATTCATGGGTCATGGAGGACAGGATAGGACAAGCCGAAGTGTGAAATGTATGTAGTCGAAGGGTAGGCAAATTTCTGTTCCTGACAAAGCATGCACTAGACTCATTGCTCCTCTCAGTGTTCATTCTCAGATTTGCTTTACAGGTTCAGGTACTTTAATCAACTTTAAAAGAGTGACTGTGTGTGTGTGTGTGTGTGTGTGTGTGTGTGTGTGTGTGTGTGTGTGTCGTTTCTTATGATCAACATTCATTCTCACTGACCCCCTCAGTCCAGTGACGTATTACTCATATTATTCATGTCTGCAGAGGCTTTTACAAATTTAATAATAGAGTCTGAATTGGAGGGTACAGATAAAGACCATATCAACTTTAAAACCAGGGGCCTTTCTAAAGCAAATCAAGTCATCTGTTAGTTGCAAAAGATGAAGAAGTTGTTTTACTGAAGGGGTTCGGTGATTTGCCTTCCCATCATCAGTCCTCTCATGTAATACTGTGTGCTGCATTTCAACCTGCTGTATGCATTGGTGTCGGTATAACCTAACTGGATGGCTGGTACTTTGTTATTGCCAGGTTGTAGCGGAAGCAGCGGGTGCGAGTCAGGGTATGTGTCCCCGTATCTGGCCTCTGAGCGGGATGGACGAGTGGTGGGGGCAGGAGTACCGCCAGGAGCAGGCACGGTAACCCTCGCCCCTTCCTTGCTCGTAACTCGCTCCACCATCTCCCAGTACGACACCAAGCGCACCATAACCACAGTCGTCACACCAAAGTCCTCCTTTGACGAGAACAGGGTTCGAATCCAGGTCCCTGCAGCAGTCGGTATGGGTGGGGAAGCAGCAGGGGGAGGAGTTCAGGCTATAGGAGCAGGAGAAGCAGAAACCAAAGTTATGGTATCAAGAAGCAGCAGTCAGAAGGAAGGGGAAGGAGGGAGGACAGGAGGGGCTGGAAAGGTGACAACGCACTACATCACCAGAGGAAGCAGCAGGGAGTCTCCAAGCGCCACCTCACCCAGGCTTCTTCATCCAGAGATTTCTTCTCTCCCCACGCCACTTCACTCTCCCTCACCAAGCCCCGGCTCCTCTCCCTGCTCTTCTCCCCACACACCAGCGCCTTCCTTCCCCGACCAGGATACCCCTAGGCGTCCCTCGCCCAATCGCTCACCAAGATTTGTGTAGCTGGTGGCAGTGAGTCAGAATGAAATACCATCCTCCTGTAGTGAACTGTATGGATGTGGCAGTTTAACATCCTAGTGATTTCGCTGCTGAATGGAAAGGACAAGCTGAAATAAATGATGTAAACAATGGTAATACATAATTTATATCAAGTGCTTTCACGATCAATAGTTTGCCAACACTTTCCCACCATATGTGGCATGCAAACATACTGTATTACTTTTTTTTTTTTTTTTTTTTTTTTTTGTGATAGTAAAATGAAGCAAACAGGAAAAGAGTAGTGAGAAGGAACCATACTCTGATGTCAGGGGGTAATGGGAAATATGAGGCAAAATATAATGCTGGCGGGGGATTGTCAGTGAACTTTTGCTTGTGAACTCCAGCAACATAGACGTTAGTGTTTGCTGGAGGTTAAACTGATGACTGGATTCACTGTTCTCCATCACATATAGCTTGGTATATATATGACAGGAGGCGTGATGGATGTGTGGCAGTACGGGTGCTGGAAAAAATAATGTCTGACCGAAGAGCTAAGAAATATGGCTCACGGTTGAACCTTGCACAGTAAGCCAGACAGAAAGATGATGTCTGCTAACCCAGACAGACCGGTGGCTATATGCAGTTGCGGACATGAATAATCATTCACTTCCTGAAGAAAAATGTGGAAAAAGTGAGCATTAAGTTTCTTTGAAGCTCAACAACTTTTCAGAGTATCATGTAAGTTTCATAATTGTTCAAATAAAAAGTTGATCGATATTGTTATCCGCAAGTGTGTGTCACTGTCAGTACTGTGGTGTCAGAGTTATGTAGCATATCATCTGTGCTAACTGGATGGATGGCCGCATGCACGGTGCTCTTGGGGAACTATGTGATGTGGTAATGACTTGATTAATTTGTTTCCTCTTTACGGACGCTGAATGTGCTGTAATGCATCCCAGTATGTTGTCTGCTGTTTCTTCGGCAACACGAGAGTGTCTTACACTGACTATGAACTTATCTTCGATGTGACCAAATATTACCCACATTCTGTAAATACTTATGTACATGTATTTAACTGCGTGGAGGGTGAAGGCATTTTTGTACGACTATATATATCCCTCCCACTGTGAAACACGTACTGATCAGTGGTCATGGTGTACACGTATAAAACATGTGCCACTGTACGGAGATACCAGTCCAGAATGTTGTAAGTCGATGTCGTCATTTTACCTATGGCCCCGTGTTGTCTTGAGCTTCGCAGGCTCTATAGCACCTCTTTATTAGTGATATGTTTTGGACATTATGCCGTAATATTAAATCTTTATAATAGTATCACAGTTTGCGTACATAAAGTACTACAGAATATTAACCCTTTCGTCTTCTATAGATGCATCACAAGATGATTTTTTCAGCTGAGGGAAGTCTTGGTGGTTGGGGGTTGGATGTCTCAATAAACCATTGAAATGCTTGAATTTCTCTCACCTGAATAAAGTGGTCTGGACTCAGTTTCAATAAATACCCATGTACGTTCCTGGCAGCGGAGCAGTTTGTCTGCCGAGATAAACTGGTATGGAAGAGGTGTTAGAAAGTCACAAGCCGACAAGAATGCGGGCCATAGGGTTACACGTATGAACTCTTAGGAATTTACACTTATGAACAAACCCGATTCCAGGAAGGTGTTTCTCCCCTGCAACGAAATTACTGTTTCCCAGATCGTACTTAGAAAAGGAAAATTGATGTGCCTTACTTTGCATGCTGATCACGGTCGTTAAGACGTTTAATTGCGCAGCTTTATTTATTGCAAACTTCACTCATCATGCCTAACAGGACCTAACCTAACCATATAAGCCACATACTTTATTTTACATCCTTTCCGGGGGTAGGGCGAAAGGATGCCAAGGTTTAAGCCAAGTTAGGACAACGTCAGGGCCAAAGGATGCTAAGGGTAGGACCAAAGTATATGGCTTTCACGTTTAGGTCAGGTCTTGGTAGGTTTAATCTGTGGAACGTCCATGAGTAAGTCTGAGCAACTAAACGAAATAATGACCCTAATAACTTCAGATATTTTGACATTGTACTACTGGCTAAACAGGAGTATTCTATTGGGCCTTATTATGTCTAGCAATAAACTGTACTATACGACTGACTGTTGTTTTCCCTCACCTCTCACACGGTCATTTCAAACTGTGCTTTACGAATTATCATAAGAGAAAGTGTAGTGTTTGAATGCATTTAACAGTGATTTATTTATTTATTTTTTAACTCATAACCATCAGACGGTTGTATTCAGCTTAACCGGTTAACTGAAATGAATTTAAGCTGTTCTTGGTATACCCAGTCGACTGATTAACTTAGGAGTGATTTTTCAAGATGCAGGGTGCTGACATCATCGGGTCATCGCCTTTGTTATTCCTTTCCTACCTCAGCTGAAGAACACCGTTGGAAAAATCATTTAGTGAAAACTTAATCAAAAGGAAAGACACGTCCTCGGGTTAAAAGGGTAAAAAAAAAAGTACTAGAAGGGTTACCATCATTCTACTCAATATACGGGAACTTTTTTTTTTTTTTTTTTTTTATATATACAAAGCTATTTTTGCCACATCTATACCATCATATTTAACTTGAGAAAAATGTTACGTGCTTAAGGAGTTAATACTGTCTGTGTAGCAGCAAGGTATACCACACAACTCACGTCACTTGTTATACAGCTCAGGCGAAACGGTGTAGTTCGTCTTCCTTGCAACTATTATGACGGAAGGTGTGGTGGGGAATGTTTGCTTAGGTCATTCCCCTCTTCCCTTCCCCTCAACTTTCGTATTCCCTCTCCTTCTCCCACCAGCCCATCTAACCTCCACCCTCTCCCGTTTCTTCTTTTCTCCCTCTAAATTCAACCTTCACACACACACACACACACACACACAAAAAAACCTCCTCCTTTTTCCCCCTCCCCTAATATTCTCTCTCTCCCATTGCGTGATTATATTCTCTCCCTTCCCCTCCTCTTTTCTACCCTACTCCCCTCTCTTCTCTCTCTCTCTCTCTCTCTGCTCTCGTCTTTCTTTCTTTCTTCTCTTTACCACCCCCCGCTTTCCTCCCCTCTCACCGCCAGCATTCTCCTCACCCTCTCCATCTCCCTGTCCCCCTTTCCTTCCTCCCTCCCTCCCGATGTAAACACCATAATCTCCACTGCCCAGACACACACGCGTGCTCTTCCAACATCACAAACTTTTGCCACTTCCAATGTGTGTGTGTGTGTGTGTGTCCCTTCTACATCACACGCAATTTCTTTTTTTCTAACCTCTCCACTATGATGACAGTTTTTGTTTTACCTTCTCCAGACAAAGTGATTCAGACTGATACAACTGGAGAGATTAGATTCAGCCATAGTTAATCTTTTTACTGCTGCCGGTGCATAAGATGAGTGACAAATTATTCTGTGTTGCAACCTGAGCAGAATGTAAAATAACGTTACTGTAATGCCAGGTGTTTTAGGGTCGGCCTCCCGTCCCTAGAGCACCTAGTGAATAGCTGGGTTCTTTTTCTCGACCGGAGCTTTGATAAATAAGAGAGAGGCAGGACACAAAAACTCAAGGCAACACCTTACATGTATATTACTAAATCTTACACAGGAACGAGCAGATGTCACAGATACAAATAAACTGGACAATTATAATCCTTGGGCTGCAGATGTGGAATACTAGTATCACGCAGGATACTGTACAGGACCAGATTGGTTAGGGGAAACAACACTTGAGCTAGACACTTATGTTGGTGGGGGAGTTTAGATTTCCTAGGCCGGTGGTGGTGGTTGTCTGATTTCCCTGGGTAGCGTTAATATTTTACACTGTGCCTAAGCGTGGTCTTACCGAGATGTGCCGTCACTGTTGGATAGAGTGTTCACTGTACCTCGGCCCGTAGTTCTCTATTACACTACTTCACTATGTACCCGGGTGGAGCTGGCGGTACTGGAATTTCCACACAGGGGCCTATGTATGATCTTCACGTGATACGGCGGCACTGTTCACTATGGTAGACCCGTCCTTCACTGTCCCACTATTGCACTATATTTCTCCACCACTTTCTTTTACGCTCTAACCACTGGCTCACTTTATTCTGTCACTCCTACACTGTCTTTATGCTGCGTGTGTTCGCTTTCACTCACTGTCAGGTCGGACATGTCACAGTCAGGCGCAGATGCGGCGGCGGAGTCTCAGCCTCCCTACTGATGGGGCTGGGATCCGCCAGGGGCTGCTAGGTCCCGGGGGCAGGGGACAGCACGTAGGGGCGTCCTTTCTCGTCCAGGGCCGCTGAGGGCGTAGGGGCCCGAGGCTTCTGGGCTCGGGGTGGGAGTCTGGCCTTCTGGGCTGGGACTGAACAGTCGCCTGAACTTTTGAGTCAGGCGCCTGACAGAGGATGAGGATCTTTGGCGTCTGGGTGCAGGAAGGTCCTGCCCAGGAGTCTGAGGGGCGGTTGGGAGGTCGCGGGAGCTGCTGTCCCCGAAGGTCGGGGATGCCGTCAGGAGTGAGCTGCAGCATCGGCCAGCGTCAGGGTCTGTCAGGGGCATCTCCACCGACTGTAGGGAGAAGAGCCCGGTGGTGGTCACAGGGCCTCTCCAATACTTCTCCAGACTGGGGGCTCCCTCCAGGTTGTGGGTGGGTGGACCGGGCTCAGCACCTGGCGAAGGAGCAGCTTCAGGCTGTCTCTGGCTGTAGGGCCCGGCTACTGGCCGGGCTGTCTTGGGGCACCTTTGGAGTGGCTAACGGCCATCTCCTGCAGGGGGATAGAGTGGCTACAGGCCGACTCTCTGGGGGCACCATCAGAGCAGCTGCCGGAAGGCGGGAGCGGTTATCGGCCGTCTCCTGATTGACCTCTGGAGCGGTTTCAGGCCGTCTCCTGTAGGAGGGTGAGTGGTTACAGGCCGTCTCTCCAGGGGCACCATCAGAGCAGCTTCCATCCGTCTCCTTACGAAGGTGGGAGCGGCTGCCGGCCATCTCCTGAGTAGCCTCTGGAGCGGCTTCAGGCAATCTTCTGTAGGAAGGTGAGTGGCTACAGGCCGTCTCTCCAGGGGCACCTTCAGAGCAGCTTCCGGCCGTCTCTCCAGGGGCACCAGAGCAGCTTCCGGCCGTCTCCTGACGAAGGCGGGAGCGGCTACTGGCCGTCTCCTGATTAGCCTCCAGACTGGCTTCAGGCCGTCTCTTGTAGGAAGGTGAGTGGCTACAGGCTGTCTCTCCAGGGGCACCTTCAGAGTGGCTTACGGCCGTCTCCTGATGAAGGCGGGAGCAGCTACTGGCCATCTCCGGATTAGCCTCCGGAGCGGCTTCAGGCCGTCTCCTGTAGGAGGATGAGCGGCTACCGGCCATCTTGGGGGTGCTGTTTGGAACTGGAGAAACAGTTCCACCTCAGTCTGATTGATGGACAGCTCGGCCAGCAGGTCTTCTTGTATTCCTGCTATGGTGGCGGCGGGCGAGTTCCATGTCATAGGGGTGCACAGCCCAGGTGGACTTAGGCCGTTTCCACCCGGAGCTCATTCGTGCCGTGTACACTCTTCCATGGGCTCCTTCTGGTGGATTGTTGCTGTCTGCTTCGAAGTCCTGCTGCATTTTAGTTACAATAATGAAGGGGTCAAGGTCCTTTAAGTCGAGCAGTATAAATTATTTCTCGTTGTCAAGCACTGTATGTTGGCAAATAAGGAAGGGTGTTTCACTATTAAAAAAGGTACCGGTATTGCACCCAGCAAAAGTTTGCCGACATTTCTCTACCTGCTCTGGTGATGGAACATGTTACATGAGAAATTTAAAGTGAAAATAAGCAAGCAACAAAAGAAAATGAGGGAGAAAGGTAGAATGAGGGGGAAAGGTACTCTGATGTTCAGGGGAATGAGAAAAAATATGAAAGGAGGACACAGTGCTGGCTGGCAATTTTCAGTGAATGATCTTCGCGATGGTACTGTACGAGCATATTACTTGATGGGCCGAGTCCCTGCTGGCATCAAACTTTATAACATCACTTTTTGTGATTCATTTGCATTTTACACTTCAATATCCTCTTGTATGTTGCCGAGCCAAACTACAGTATCGCGTTACTGTAAAACATGCATGTCGTTACTGTAAACACATATGGATATTATTCAAGAGGGCATGGAAGTGTAATATGCAAAAAACAATGGCTAAGGAAGCAATCAACGAAATCTTCAATGTAAACAAGAATCCATCTCAATGAATGTGAGTGTGGCGTTGCATGGGAAACAACAACCTTCCTAAGCTTTGATAAGCACATGACTGAAAAAATCGAACCCTGTGAGACAACCATTAGTTTAATGAAGATTTCAGAAATGTTTCTCTTGTTTAAAAAATTGATCAGACAAAACTGGAAAGATATGATTCCCTGACTATCGCCATACTATAGTCGTTCTATTTTATGAAGGCGGTTTGGGTAGGGTCTCCTAAGACCTCACACCGCTAGCTTTGTTGCCACATCGCCACCACACACGTGCTTCCCCCCCCTCTCTCTCTCTCTCTCTCTCACACTGTCTCTCATATTTATATTTATATTAACTACTTCTGTTTTTATTTTCTTTATTTCTTTCTCTTGTTTTGAATTTTGATGGGCAAGCTTCCATGGCAGGAGACTGACCGAGTATGAGCCGCACACACAAGGCTATCTCCCGTGTCACTGCACTTGACAACATCGCAAAAGCAACTCTGACTAGTCTAACCGGATTTATACTATACTATAGTTTTTTTTTAATTTCATAAATACAGAGTATTTAATATTCATTTATAAGTAGTTACTAACTTAAAATAGGAGAGAGAGAGGGAGAGAAAGAGGTGAGCAGGCGTAATTAAACGTGTGTGGCGGCGGTGATGTGGCAACAGAGCCAGTGGTGTGAGGTCTTAGGCTGCCCCACCCAAACTGCCTTCATAAAATAGAACGACTATATGGTATATGGACAGTGACATCTCCCATCTAAAGCACCTGGGCAGATTTGTTTTGAATGTTCTTTTGCCACACACAGCACTCGTACCTGTCAGGTGACGTGAAACACATGATCAAGACAAACAGACATAACAAACAAAAATACTAACAATGACTCCCTAAACCAGACATGGGGTACCTACAACCCATGGGTCACTAGGAGCCAGGGTGCCTCCTACTTGTGGCGCACCGAGTGATGTGATAATTATATGGATTTTCGCTGCAGCTCAAATGAAATGTGAGCAGAGGAACGATTTTGGTACTGGATGTACTAAATTTGGTACTTGGGGTTATCAAAAGTACACTAGATTTGACAGTGAATCGGTGCTTACTTTGTTAAATTAGAACCTCATAAGGAGATCTTAAAATGAAGTTCCAAGACAGTCCAGTCAGGGAATTTATTCAATTCTCATTTAATAAAAACACAAACCTTACTGCCTTTTCAGGAAAGAAGATAACATTGTTTGGCTGCATGTATTTATGTCAACAACTTCTCTTCTGGATGAAATTTGTCAAGTCCAGTCACAGATGAACATTTCGAAAATAATCTCAGAGTTGTGGCATTAATAGATAACAGATATTCCTCCAAGTTCTGACCGGCTTGTCTAAGACATTCAAACCCATGTGTCTCATTAATATATATGGTGCTACTACATGAAGTGGAATACATATTCATTCTTTTTTACTTTTGTTATGGATCATGAGTAAACAATTGTGAATTAACTGTAGAACTTTCCATAATAGTTGATCGTATATACTGTACTCATGGGAGACTTCAATGCAAAAGTTAGCAAAATGAAAAATGAAGAAACATGCATGGGAAAATTCGGAGTGGGAGATGGGAATGACGAGGGTGAAATTGTGATAAATTTTGCAGAAATGTATAACATGAGAATAATGGACACATTCTTTCACAAAAGAATGGCAAGAAAATGGATTTGGAGAAGTCCAAATGGAGTAAAAAGAGTGAAATCGACTTCATTACAGCAAATACGAATAACACGATCATAAATGTCACAGTTATCATCAAAGTAAATATAAGATGTTACCATAGAATGGTGGGTTGCACAGCCAGATTCAATTTCAGAAGTGAAAGAAAGAAGCTGATTAAAATAAAAAGATATGTCCAATAAAAGTATATGAAATAAAAGCAGCCTTTAACTTAGAAATAACGAACAGATTTCAAGCTCTATGTTATGCTGAGTGTGGTATTGATGAGTTGAATGTCAGACTAATCAAAGTGCTAAGAGAATCAGTGGAGGCAGTAGAGAAAGCTAATACAACCAAAGCCAGCAGGTACTCAAAAATGACCCTTGAACTCATAAAAAGAAAGATGGAAGTAAAAGCAAAGAAAGATGAAATAGAAAGAACAGAATTAAATAAGCTTATCAACAAGATACATAAAGAAGAAAAAGGAAGAGGAACACTGATCAGATCCAAGAAACCATCAAAAGAGGAAAAAGTCTGAAACAGGTCTGAAGTAAAATGGCATTAGGAAAACAACAAATTGTCACTGAAAGACCAAAACAGTAAGTCGTTAAATGCAGAGATATGATGGTGAAGAGAGTTTAAGAATTTTACAGTTTTACAAAGAACTGAATGGGTCAAAGACTATAGTACTATAGGATGTATAAAGTAGTGAAAGATATGTTATCCTGGGGCACTACCAGTGCGGGTGTCCTTTAACATACCCGGCAGAGTCAGTTACTGCCCACCTCACTGTAGAGCATGATGTTTGCCCAGAAAACTTCAAAGATGAAGCTCTCATCTCATTCCTACCTCTCACATGGTACAGTGAGTAGGACTGAGAGGCCTGCTTAGTTGAGAGAAGTGACTGGACATTGACACCCACCGTGGCACCGCCTCCAAGACCTTGTTTGGGCACCTCTGTGTCTCAGGGGAAGCATGGCAGTGGCCCGTTGCCAGGCGCCCAGAGTGTGATGCTACAATGTACTCCTTAGCAGCAAGTAGTGCAAGGCTTATTGGACCATGTAGCCAGACTGGTGATTTGTGGATGTGCTCTTGCAGTGGGGGTCAGTTCAAGAGCGTCAGCAGCAGCTGCTCCGGAAAAATGCGAGCTAGAGATGTCAGCAGCTGTGTTTTGGACCTGGATGTGATTGATGGAGTCGTAGGTTCTCCTGAATGAGTGGCCAGATGTGAGAGCTACGCTGCACATTTGCCTGAAATGCATTCCTCCTCTTCAGCGGATGATCGATGCATGGTACCGCAATAGGCATTGGGAGCAACTAACCTCTAAGGAAGCCATGGACGCCATCAGTAGTGTAATGCGCAAGCACTGAATCAAACAGTTAGGTGGAGTGAAATCTTTATCTTTAGCAGGGTGATGAGAAGCCTGTTAATACATATGCCCAGTGCTGTGCTCTCAAGGCAATGAAGTGTATGTTCAAGTGCTGTGGGTGTGATGGTGTTTTGTCTGATTATATACTATTGAGGAAATTAATGGTGGATCTCAGTAATCTGGTGTTCGAGGGAAAAGTATTCCAAAGTGTTGAGATATAAATGTGTAGGGGATAAAAGGAATAAGTGCATGGTGTTTGGGGCAGCAATGAGGGTTACTGCATTGGTGTGTTATGCACTTGGCAGAGCAGCTGCAGCAGAGGCACCTGAGGCCGATGAGTAGGCTATGGGGCCTCCACCACCAACAACACTGAATCGGAGGTGGAAGTGGCACGGGTAGCACCAAGGGATGGCCTTCCGTCTCTGCATCCACCACCCTGTGGTAACTGTGGGGAAAGGCACTGCCAAGAAAATGCGCGCTGTCCCACCAGCAAGGCAGTGTGCCACAAGTGTGCCAAGGTAGGGCATTTAAGAGGTGTTCTAGGATCAAACTAACTGTGCAAGTCCCCCAGGAGTCTGGGGCAGTGATGGTCAGAGCAGCCCTGATGTCTGACCACCTAAGGCTGCAAGTAACAGTGACATACCCAGGCTGGAGCACATTGTGAAACTGTAGTGGCCATGGCAGACACAGGGGTCATGTTATGTGTGGCTGGGCCTACATTGCTACGGGGCCTGGGGGTGACCTGTGACCAATTAACCCTCCGCATGCAAGCAGACTTTGGACCTTCATGGAGCTGTGGTGCCAGCCAATTTCCGACCTTTTTTTTTTTTTCGCTAGATAGGTTAGAAATGATGAGAAAACATGAAGAACAACCATAAAAGTACTCACAGAAGCCATTTTGGCCGATTTTGAGGTCGATTCTCCCTGAGCAAGTGGCTGAAAACTTTAGAGTAACGCCCGTAGACTTCACCACCACAGAGAGTGAGAAGACAGAAGCTCTGCATTTTCTTCACTGGTAACTATGCTATTCGAGCCAAGGACACTCTTGTTGGGTATATATGACTCATACATGGTGAATGAGACCTAAAGAGGCGAGAGAATATCCCAGCCGATTTTTTGGCACCTAATTTGAGTGTTTGAATTTTGGCAAATATATCAAATTGCCATTGTACGTGTACATCTCTGGCACTGTCTGCTCATATAGGGGCGGACGTACATGTATGCTCCTGGCACGGGGTGGGTTAAGGGTGTATCAGGGCCTGAGGGACATTGCACGCAAAGACTCAAGTGTTTGGGTGCAGCCATCTGCTACACCAGAGTAGGGGTTGGGGCAGGTCAGTTGAACAAGAAATCTACTTTGTACAAACAATGAAGGCCTTACACCTTAGTGTATGCAAGGCCCTTGGCCTCAAACCCATGAAATTCCCACTCCACAATGGAGGAGTGGCCTCATTTGGAGGAGTGGCCTGTCGGCATAGTGGCTACTTCCCGAACCACAGGAGGACCACACCATCCTTTCCAGGCTGACTACAGTGTCGTTTGCTCCTTTGAAGGAAAACACCACCAAGCTGAAACAGTGGTTCCTCAGGCATTTTTCATCCATTTCCTTCAACACTGAATGGTCCCCACTGCCAATGATGAAGGGACCACTACACCACATCCACCTTATGCCCTGCACATGCCCACATGCCTGCCACGCCCCAGTGTCAGTGCTTAAGCACTGGGAGGATCCAGTGAGAGCGCAGCTGGAGGAAGATGTGAAGAGAGAGGTCATACAGCCTGTGCCAAGAGCTGAGGCAACAGAGTGGTGTGCCAGGATGGTAGTGGTGACCAAGGAAAACAGTCAGCCCCATCATACAGTAGACGTTCAAAGCCTCAATGCTGCATGTCAAAGGGAGACCCACCATATGCCTGCCCCATTTGGCATGGTATTGGAAGTATTCACACATTCCTTCAAAACCATGGTTGTTGCTTTCTGGGGGTTCCACCAGATCGAATTAGATGAGGAAAGCAGACATTTAACCACTTTTATCGCTCCCTTTGGGTGGTTCTGGTACTGCAGGACACCCGTGAGACACTGCTCACCCTCCGATGCATACACGAGGAGATTTTATGATGAGATCTGGGACGTGCCATGAAAATAAGTGTAAGGATGACACTTCATGACAGCAATGTAGAGGGAACATTTTGACATGTGTATGATTTCCTCAAGACATGTGCAGTGGCTAGCATTCCACTGAAAATGGAAAGTTTGAGTTTTGAAGACAGAAGTTGAGTTTATGGGCTCACTTAGGGTGGGAGCACTAGGAGCCCACAATGGAGCACCTGTCAGCAATCAAACACTTCTCCATGCCAGACCAGCCAATGGTTTTCACCAGCAGGTCGTGGTGCTGACTGGTCAACCATTTAGCATCCTTCTCAGCTACAGCACCAGTTATGGAGTCATTCAGGGAGCTATTGAGGAAGCCGCCAGGTAAGCAGGTGTATTGGGATGAACAACTGAAGTTCAGGTTTTGTCAGACCCAAAACACCATCTGTCAGCGTGCAAAGGATGTGTTGGTATACTGTGACAAGACGAGGCCAGTGTCCACTGTTAAAGACTAGAGCAGAGAAGGCATAGGGTTCGTTGTTCTGCAGCAGTACTGTTATTGTTCTACAACAGACACACATTTCTGCTGCAGAGAAGGATGGAAGTTGGCTCTGTGCAGCTGCAGGCAACTAAGCTTTGTAGAGGGTTGCTACTCGGCAGTGGAGGGAGAGAGACCTTGGCTGTGATATGTTGCCTTCACAAGGCCAGGCTGTTTCTGCTCTGCTGCCAGAGCCTGATCCTAGTAACAGATCACTGCCCCCCAGCAGGCTTGTCTGGAGACCAGGTCCTGATGGACATAGTTAAGCTGTGCTTGTTTAGACTCAAGGAGAAGATGTTACAGTTCTGGTTCACTGTTAGATACTTGCTAGGCAAGAGAAACTGTACAGCCAATACACTGTCCCATTTTCCAGCCTTGAGAAGATACCCAGACATGGAGGATTAGGAACAAGAAGAGTTATGTATGGCAGTATGTGCAGCCACCATTGCGGCAATGAACCAAGAGGACAGCATCACACTGGACGAAGTGGTTGTACACGAGGCAGCTGTGGAGGATCCAGTATAGCAGGTGTTGATTGCCATGGTGCAGGCAGATGACTGGCATCCTCACAAGGTGCAGGAGACCAGTGTCTGTGTCCCTCCTATGCAATGCGAAGTAGACTCAGTGTGACAAGAGGCCTGGTCACCTACACTTTCAACCAAGACTGCGTCCGCTTGGTGGTCCCGGAAATGTAACGTCATAGGTTGGTGGCCAACTTACTTGATGGCCAACAAGGGCTTGATTCCATGCTTAGACGGGCTAGGCAGTCCATATACTGGCCCAGCATGGATAGCAACCTACAGTACCACTACCACAGGTTCCAGTGTGAAGTCTTTGAGGTTCATGTCCCAGCCTGACCCCCAAAGTCATTGATCATCACACAGTCACCACAGTACCCCTTCCAACAGGTAGGCACGAATATGTTTCAGTTGGATAGCCTTACCTACCTGGTCTATGCAGACTGCCTAACGGGATGGCTGGAAGTTGACTTCTTCCCCACTGAGGTCACCTCAAGCAAGAACACCACCTGCCTCAGGAGGTACTTCACAAGTTGGGGAACACCAGAGCAGCTGTCAACAGACAGGGGGACTAGCTTAGCCAGTAACGACATGGGAGGTTTTTTGAAGTCATGGGGGGGTTGAAACAATGATATGCTCCACACACTAGCCACAGTCAAATGGCATGGCAGAGGCTGCAGTAAAATCCGCCAAGAAGATCCTCCAGGGTAGGCAGCCTGGACAACAATAGGGTGTCACATGCACTACTGCAGTACCTCAACATCCCCTACGAGAAGTGAACATGTTCCAGGCGCAGTTAGTGACGGGCTGCCAGATGAGGGATGGGGTCCCAGTGGTCAGACAGCTGTCAGGACTCCATATTATAATAATAATACAACTCTTAGCATGATGGACACATAGATAGATAGATAGATAGTAGATAGGAGCACCAGCCAAGGTGTGGGAATGGGAAATGTGTCAGCGAGAGTTAGCTACAGGAAATGACGTTAGCACCTCTCTAGCACAATAGCCCACAAACAGCGCCTAGTGACCATACACACACACACACACACACACACACACACACACACACACACACACACACACACACACACACACTTACACACACACAGGTTTCTAGAACATGTTGTCACACACACACAGGTTTCTAGAACATTTCGACGACAATGTAGCCCACGTGACACAAGCCCTCCTAGACAAGAATGTAGGGATTAGAAAGTCAGAAAGGGGGTAGCCATAGAAGCAAAAGGTTGTGAAGAGAGGAAATAAGTAGAGGGGTCCAGCGAGACATAACTAGTAAATTACGTTCCTGTGTAATACAGACACTGCTCAACTTAAACTTTTCTTTGAAGATAATAAATCAAGATCAACTCCCTCTGTCCATCTTTAACTTCTATCTTCAACGACATGATAACTAGAACCAAACCTCAAGATTAACATATTACAAGCTCAAGATTCACATATACAGTTCGTGGCAGCAGAAGTACGAACCTCGTCTTCAAATCCACAGTGAATTTCTACAAAATACAAGCTACAAATTACAAGCTGCAAGACATCTCTACGATTAACTACAAGTAACAAGTCTACGAGACATCTCTATAATCTTTTACATGCACCTACAAGTAGTGGCAATGAATAAATCACAAGAAGAAAGGACCGAGAATACATTGAGAAAGAAAAACAAAACAAGCAAACGAAAAGCAAGTACACAGCAACATTCCCTGACCCCCACCTCTCTCTCCATCCGCCCCCCAACCTCCACCACTGACGCAGGAGTGCAAGAAGGTCATGACGACGAAGCAAATACCAAGCCCATATTCACAACTCATCTTACTCACCTTTCCTCACTCAGGTTACTCATTGCTACTCATTTACTCACCACAGCTACCAGAGTGTGGGAAGTCGATGTCACCATGTGTGTTTGGTGAACCAACGCCAAGTCAATCATCGTGTGTTTGACATCACGCACCTCTCACCCATTGCTCGTTACTCATTCTTATTCACACATTCCTACTCATACTCATTTATTTTCAACAGCTATTGAGTGGGAGGTGGACATTGTATAGTGAGGTTTTCTATCACTGAGATTAATTTACAGTGCAATCAACACTGAGATCACCAAGCCATGGAATTTCCGGAGTAATACTGTCCATCAACACAACCCTAGAATTATCGAGAGGGAGATCTTCTATCAACTCTGCATTTATCTTCCGTGATCGACATCTGCTATCAACATGCCTCTCCGAGTGACATCATCTGTATCAAGTGGGTGTAATTACACTTACGCATTTCATCTCAGTGCTTTAAATTAGGTACAATCACCTCCTTTACTTATTTTTATATATACATTTATACACTTATTATCTTTCATCTATTACAACTCATTCACTCATCTAATCCATTAGGACATAAATAAAAGATGTATTTCATAACACTATACCCTAGCAACATGAGTTCATTTTAGATGAGTGATACGACCGGGATATTTTTGCCTCCACCCGTGTTAGTAACAGATGATACACAGTTAGCGGCCACTGCAGATCCACAATTAGGAGAACAACAGGACAACACACTCACACAAACTGAAGACAAAGAGACAAATACATCATTTCTAGATGATAATGATGACTCTTGGGAAACTCCCTCTGATGCAGCGAGTGAGAACTTTGTCTCTGATCTGCATGTCTATGAAAATTTACTTAACAGAGTTCATTGCTCAGGTAAAATCTGTTCCACTATTTCCTCACACAACGATAAACAAGTCCAAGCTAACCTACCAAAGCAACCATCCAAAATGAACACCGCAGGCAATGCCACAAATCAAACATCCCCACCTCATGTTTACGTTTATCATGAGGATAAAACTGCCCCAAAATTCTCAGGCACAGAAAAAGATCGCATTGATGGGATAAACAGACCTTCGTAAATAGAAACATAACGGATGAACAAGAAAAAAATGCAATATTTTCCTCATGGATTAATCAGGAAAGATGCCCGGCAGGTGATTTGCTTAAGTCAGATAAACTTCTTAAGGCTAAGAGATATGATGAGTTTAAATCAGAATTCTTAAAGAAATTTTCTGGAGGTATAAACTTTTTGGCAGGTATAATCCCAGAATTACATAAGATTGTGGATCTCGTAAAGGAACACACTACAAATCATGTGCTCAGTGAAATAACAGCAGATGTCTCTACCATTAAAAGAACATTATTAGCTACTTTAGAAAACTCAAACTGGATAACACAAAATGGAATGATGCAACCAGAGCTTGTCATAGACATCATTGGTTATGTAACTGCCTTGTGTAAATTACCTAATAGGATACTCAAAATAGCCAAGACGATCCCGTACACCCCAGGTATGTGCTTGCTAGACTTAATGAAAGAGGTGACCGAAACACAAACACATTCTAGTAGAATGAGAGGACCTGAGACAGTATCAGCTGTGAAAACAGCTACAACTACCCAAAACAGATAACAAAATCGATCGCAACCCACAAACAGACAGGACAAACAACCAAACGTTTCGAGGCAGCATTCTCAAACACCAGCCACAGGCAATCACATAAGTTTCCGTGCAGTCCGAGCAGATCTCGCGCCACAGACACCACTATATATGGGAAATCATCACGCAGATCACAGTCGGGAGACAGGTCCATTCTATGTTATTACTGTGCTAATCCAGAACACACAAAGAATGAATGCTTTATCAAAGCAAAAGAAGATAAACAAAAGACACAGGGATATGATCCATACTGTAGACATCATTGCTCCCAAGGGTATTGGACCACCAACTGTAAGACAGTAGAGAAAACAGTTTCTATTTTCAAATCGGGGGAAGGCCAAGTCACAACAAAAAACGATCAATCATAAAGAAAAGCAAGTCTAAAATTCACATAAGAGGCATGTTGGGAAGTGAGTGTATCTTGATACCAGCTGTATGTGAGGATCAAAACGTTTCCTTATTTTTAGACACAGGCTCTCCAGTGAACTTAATAACACAAAAAAGAAATAGGTAGAATTTTTAGAAATAAGGAGAAAGTAAATTTTCTGGAAGAATCTGTTTTAGACTTACCGTATCTACAGTAGATGGCAAACAAATTGAAGTAAAAGGTATGATATGGTTAAACATCAGTTTCACAGACACTACAAGACCAATTTCTGCATTTTTTTATAGTGTTGGAAACTTAGCAATAAAAGCTGGTATGTTGCTGGGCTTAAGATGCATGAGAACAGAGCAAATAATTTTACTCCCACAAATGAATAGAATAGACTTTGATAATGAATTCATAGAAGAAATTCCATCAGAGTCCTCACCGATTACTAAAACAGAACCAAAAAGAATTGGTAATATTAAAAGCTTAAACAAACATACACAAACAGATGAGTGTATAGGTCCACTCACTTCCCCCCCCCCCAGCCTCCAGGAGTAGAGACTGTGGTAACGGTACTGACTTATCAGTTTTTCCCGGCCATCTCACCAATGATTTAGTTATTCCTCCTAACTCCTACATAAGGGTAACCATAAAGAGCAGATTAAAGAATAGTACTGTTCTTATCTTGAAAGAATTCTGTAAAATAAAAGGATTGTCAGTAGAAAACACATTATGTCAGATGAATGACGATGGGGAAACTCAGATATTCCTGATTAATCACATGAATGGGGAAGTACAGTTGAAAAAGGGGACTTGTATAGTTAATACTGAAAAATGTCCCGCCCCCGTGACGGAGATAGTTTTAGCTGGAGTGACAAGTAAGATAAAATCTATGGATAGAGAAAGCATAAAAGAGAATTTAATTCACTCAGGTGAATTTGATGAAGAAACTGATTTGTTAACATTGTTGGAAAAACATAGGGACACCGTAGCATTACCCAGAGAACAATTAGGGTGTACTAACCTGATTAATCACAAGATTAACGTGCACCCAGACACACAACCGATTTTCGTACCTGCCTATAGAGTCCCACAATCTCAACGTACACTCGCAAACCAGTATGTAGATGAAATGTTAAAACTTGGAATAATTGAGCCATCAGTCTCCCCGTGGAATGCCCCATTATTTTTCGTGCCCAAATGAAATGGAGAAATGCGTGCGGTAGTAGATTACCGTAACGTGAACTAAACAATCACACAGTCCCAGACCGATTTCCCATGCCATTGCTAAGCGATATCCTACGGAATATTGGACCAGAAAATAATGTATTTTCCACAATAGATTTGCTAATTGGATACTATCAAGTTCCATTAGATCAGGAGTCACGTAAATACACTGCCTTTTCCACAAATACAGGACATTATCAATACAGGAGAATGCCAGTGGGATTGAAGACAACACCAGGCACTTCCCAGTGCCTGATGAATTACATATTGTCCGGAATTCTAAGACAAGGAATATTCGTTTACCTTGATGATATAATTGTCGCAACTTATGATATAAAAGAACATCTCCAGAAATTAGACCTACTCTTACAATAGCTTGGTGATGATGGTTTAAAATTAGGCTTTCTAAATAGAAATTTCGCTTTAAGGAAATAAAATTCTTAGGCCACAGACTAAATGCTGAAGGTATTCACACCTCCGATGACAAAATACAGGTGGTGATAGACTTCCCAGAACCCACTACGATAGATGAAGTTAGACAATTTTTAGGTTTAGCAGGGTATTATAGGTCATTTATACAACGGTTCTCTCATATAGCCTTTCCTCTATTCCAACTACTCAAAAAAGATGCTGTATTCCAATGGGAAGAACATAAACACGCATTTAACGAATTAAAAGATAAACTTACAAATGCATCATGTTTGGCCTATCTAGATTTCACAGAAGCTATTTATTATTTGCACAGACGCATCTGTTAAAGGATTAGGGGCTGTACTGATGCAAGAAGATAAGAGAGGAAAGAATCAACCAATTGCGTTTGCCAGCAGACAAACAAAAGGTGCAGAGAAAAATTATTGCACTACAGACTTAGAGGCACTTGCAGTGGTTTTTGCATTACAAAAGTTTCAAGATTTGGAATATGGTTACGAAATTCGCTTATTCACCTATCATAAAGCACTCGTGGGTATGTTCCAAGAAAAACTCATCTCTGGGGGGAGAGCAAGATGGAAATGTACAGTCGAAAACTACAATGTACACATTCATTACATACAAGGCAAAATTAATCTAGTAGCTGATGCATTATCCAGGAACCCGAAAACAATTCATGTCGCGGCATTAGATCTCAAAGGAGACATCCCAAACCACGAAGAAATCGCAAAAGCACAAAGACTTGATCCAACGTGGTCTAAAGTTATATACAAGTTAGAAAGTGGAGATGACATATAATTACCCAAACTACATGTACCACTAAAATAATTCACAATAATCAATAATGCCTTATACAGGATCAACCCAGGACAACCAAAACACCGAAGAAATAATAAACAATTAGCGGTACCTAATGACATGATACCTCAAGTATTACGAACGATACACGATAGCCCACATGCAGGACATCCTGGAAAGGATAGGACATTCAAACAAGCCCAGTTTTTATATTACTGGCCATCATTACGAAAAGATATAAACAATCATATAGACAAATGCGAATCATGTGCAAAACACAAAAGATACCCAATTTCACCTGCAACGATGGGTAATTACCCTGTACCACATCAACCATGGGACGTTGTCGCGGTTGATTCACTCAAGATGCCATTATCATACAATAATAAGCAATACCTATTCGTAGCAACGGATAATTTTTCCCCTTATGTAATTTTAGCTCCAATTAAAGATAAAACAGCAGAAACAGTAGCAAAGGCAATAACAGATAATGTACTATGTCGCTTTACTACCCCAAAGGTACTAATAAGCGATAATGGAGGTGAATTTAATTCTGATAACTTACAAGAAATATGTAAACAATACAATATCAAAAAGGTTAACGTTTTAGCCTATCACCCAGCATCCAATGGGTTAGTAGAGAGACAAAACAAAAAGTATTATATATACTACGACACATTCTCCATGAAAATTATGCGAGCTGGGATGATTGGATTCCCAAAGTTGAAGTATCAATTACTGGATCTATAAATAAGTCTGTAGGAGACACACCACATTTCATTATATATGGGACAGATAAAAAACTACCATATGAAATTCTAGTAGGTGAAAATCTGCCCATATACAACTACGGTGATTACCCTTAAATCCGTTTACGTGAATTCCAGGACATACATACGAGAATGAAAAAACAGTTATCAATGTCCAAGGAAGAAATGACGGAGGCATTCAAAAAAAAGGCAAAAGAATCGTCTATCAGCTTAGGAGACATTGTCTATGTTATCATTCATACGAGAGACAATAACTTATCCCCGAAATTTGAGGGCCCACATATAGTAATTAACATAAAAGCAAGGAAAGTTGTAATTAGGTCACTGTCAAGTGGCGAAGAGAAACAAGTTCATATTGACCATTTAAAACGAGTTTCAAGGGAACTATCCAATAATTATACAGCCTCGGATACCACCAAACAACCGAACGTAACTCATGAAACCAATCAAGAAAACAACAGTAATTACAAAAATAAATTAAGGTCATATACCAATCAAACATAGGTGCAACTGTTCCAAAAAAAATCTACAGTACATCATTTACGAGATTTAAATATCGATTTAAACTCCTTCTATAATGAAATAACAAGCAAGTTATTGTTCTCCGTTAGTCAACTGTAACGCACATCATCACTATCATCGACCACAGCATGACTATATTAGATAATTATTAGATTTTTTTTTTTTCGGTAGGTAACGATGAAGGGACTTATACCGTGGATTCTCCTCTACATAGCAAGAGGAGCTCCAACGGCTACGACGTCAATCGTAAAAGATGTCATGAGTACTGAAATCAGTTTGGATTATTTATACGAATTACCCACTTATCTAGAGAACATCGCCAAACCCGTGAGGACCCTGGACTTCATGATAGGAGACTATGTTTCACAAACACATAACACAAAGGAAGTGGATGAAAGAGTGAAGTTAGCAAAATGGAAGATAGAACAGGCGAAGTGAACGATGCTCATCATGATCCAAGATCCCCCATCTCCTGGACCGAGGTATTGAGCGACACGAACATCACACGTACTCGCCAAAAGCGCGGTTTGTTCGACCTGGGTGGTGCAATTCTTGGGAACGTCTTTGGATTGGCTACAGAGGAAGACCTTCAAGAAATAAACAACAAATTTAATAAAATAGCTCAGGTACTAACATTGCAAAACAAGTTCGTCGCCGGACAATACTCAGCAATGAAGACAATCGTGAAAAATTTAAATAAGGCAGAAAACATAGCTCACCCGAGTGTAGACAAAATAAATGCCATGGAAGGGAACATAACACTTTTCCAACATTTCTCCATCATCACGAAATACATTGACACAATTATACTCCAGCTAGATAACACTAAAGTTCGTTACAGGGCGCTTATGCAAGGAATTGCAAATGGTGGTAATGGTAGGATCACAATTGACCTACTTCTAGTTCACGAGCTATGTCAGATAATTAGCCAGGGCATACATAAACATAGTTTGAAGCCTTTGTTTCGTGGTAGAGATTTCATGTTATATTATCAATAATTAGAAGCAAAACCAACACCAACATCAGTAGTAGTTCATGTACCATTCATAACTGACGGCCTCTTCACAGTCTAGCAAATATACCCCTTCCATTCTAAGAATAATAACACTTTGGTCATTATCAACATCGACACAGACACCGAACTCATCATGGTCTCCAAGAGACGGAACACTGTCACTTTTGCCAGTGAATCAACGATTGAACGAAAGTGCTTTATATCCTTACATGCTGTTCACCTTTGTCCTGCGTACATTTTCACGTTTCAGCCTACTGGAACAGTCCCTTGTGAAATGGCTATCATAAGAAATCACGACATTCATAATCACTGCAACTTCACTTTTGCTCCAGATAAACTTATACACCATCAATGCATCGGACACTCACAGTTTTTTTAAATTTCACTCATAACACATCAGTTTACATAATCTGCCCAGATATACCACCATCTCATACTTCAGCATCAGGATTATACGTAGCACCAGACTACTGTGCGGTACTTACATCATCCATGTCCACTTTATACACCATCAATCACTACGCCATCTTCAATCATACACACAAATATTTCCACCCACTACCTAATATGGACTTAAACATGAGCACAAGTATTAAGTTGACTTCACCTAAGTTTGAAACTATGCAAGTAATCAATGAAACAATGAAGCCCTGGGAAGAATTGAGTATGAGTATGTTCAATCCATATTATGTGTATAGCCCAGCACCTACTGTCTTTATAATCTTCTCCATTGTATTTGCAATAGTGCTGTTCGCAATGCACAGAATTCATTTAAGAATTGCAAACTTGGAGTCAGTATTTAGTGGGGGTAGAGTAAAAATTCAAGTAAAACCCCCTGAATGAAGTGTACATATTTTGTATATAGTATTACTTTAATTAAAAAAAAAAAAAAAAAAAGGAAAGACATGATATAGAAGTATACCAGTATCATTATGTCTATATAAAATATTAATAGCTCTTACTATAATCTTAACTTTGAACTGTTTTTTGCATATATGCATATGCCTGTTATGCATACACATTTTACAATATGTCATACAATATTCTATAATCATTTTAACTATAGTGCATTTGTTCAGTTATGTACACAACTTGTTTAAAATGTATTATGTTTCTAAAATATTACTGAATCATTGCAATATTAACATGAATATTATATCTATGCACTATTATAATCAATGTTATGTATTAATAGACTAGCATATGTCAATGATAATTGCCGTCGGAGGATCGCCAGCTGGCGTGACCGAGCGATGTCAGGACTCCATATTATAATAATACAACTCATAGCATGATGGACAGATAGATAGATAGATAGTAGATAGGAGCACCAGCCAAGGTGTGGGAATTGGAAATGTGTCAGCAAGAGTTAGCTAAAGGAAAGGACATTAGCACCTCTCCAGCACAATAGCCCACAAACAGCACCTCATGACCATACACACACACCGCTTGCTGGTGCAGTGGTAACGCTCTCTCCTAGCATCTGCTAAGACGGGGGTTCGCGCCTTGCTCGGGATGCGAAAAAGTTTCACTGACAAAGCGGGTGGTTACTGTCCTCCTTGAGCAAGAGGATGGGTGTGTGCGTGTGTGAAGGTCAAGGCTTTGCCCTTAGATCGGACTATATGAGCTCTCAGCTCTCTTCCGGGAGGGTAAAATGCCGATGATCACAAAACCATCACGTGATCCTGACCGACCCGGTGAATTACACACACACTATGACAGAGTAACAAACACAATACAGGAAAGAGAAGGATGGGTGGACAGTATCTATTTAGATTTCAAGAAAGCTTTTGACACAGTACCACACCAAAGACTTTTATGCAAACTGTACCATCAAGGAGAAATTCGAGACAAACTGTTTTGTTGGATGCAAGATTTTCTCATAAAAAGAGAAATGAGAACAGTACTAAGAGGAAACTACTCATCATGGAAAGAAGTGACTAGTGGAGTACCACAGGGTTCAGTGCTGGCACCAATCATGTTTTTAATGTATATAAATGATATAAACAGTAACACTGGAAATGAGAGCTATCTGAATATGTTTGCAGATGATGCAAAAATACAAAGGAGAATTACTAACACAGACTCTTGTAGGGAGCTACAAGAAGAATTAAATAAACTTCATGAATGGAGTAATACATGGCAAATGGAATTCAATGTGGACAAGTGTCATGTAATCAAGTTTGGTAAAAGTGGAAAAAGACCTAATTGGGATTATAAGTAAGGAAAAAAAACACTATACACATCAGAGAGAGAGATGGACCTAGGTGTGATTATCAATAACAGACTATCTCCGGCTGACCACATCAGCGAATAGGTACGGAACATGTATACACTGCTTGCAAATATGAGAATAGCATTCACATACATAAATGAAGACATGCTAAGAAGGATAATAACATCATTCATTAGACCAACTCTGGAATTTGCATCAGTAGTCTGGAGTCCTCATCTCAAAAAACACATAGACAAGATTGAAAAAGTTCAAAGGGCCGCTACAAGATGGATACCAAGCTTAAGGGACCTAAGCTACGAAGAAAGACTAAATAAACTGAATCTACCAACACTACAGGAGAGAAGGAAAAGAGGTGACATGATAATGCTATATAAGTGCATATCAGGGAAGGAGAAAATAGACATAAATGATTACTTAACATATGGAGAAGCATCAGCAAGAGGACACTGCAAAAAACTGTATAAGAAGAGAGGTGATAAAGACGTAAGGAAATTCAGTTTCCCAAACAAAGCAATTGATCAATGGAACGCACTACCGAATGAAATAGTGTGTGCCAAAACAATTCACAAATTTAAGGATATGTACGATAAATATGGTTTAAGACACGGGACAGTACGAGCTTGACTCATTCCTGTAAAGATACAATTAGGTAAGAACACACACACACACACACACACGCGGCATCGTCGGATGTGGACGTCTGTACCGGCGCTCCATACAAGCTCAACACGGCCAGAGGCATTACCTAAATAAGTATCTTTGAATGAGTCAAGCTCTGTACCAGGTTAGACTAAATGATTTTTCATTATTAAAAGGAAAAGAAATAATAAGTTTAAATAAGACTGGTTGAAACAACAAAGAACCACGATGCGTTGAGTCAGCTGGGTTTGTTTATACTACAGAAAGACCGGGAAAGCGTGCACACTGTAAGTACATGCTCTGTTCATTTTGTATTACAAAATGGATACATACTTCAGTAAAACAAATTTGGAAAAGAAAAGGGATAAAAGTAAAAAGCAAAATGACGATTTCTACCAAGAACTAGTTGAAGTGGAGACTCACAATAGACTGGTTGAATGTGTACACAATCTAGAAATGGCTTTCAAAAATGAAATTGATGAAATAAAGAAGCAAATGTACTTGCAAAAGGAAGAGATAGATAAACTGGGAAAGGAGGCCAATAAGAAAGACACAACCATCAGTGAACTAACAGTGGAATTGAATACCCTTAGGAAGAAAGTGAGTGAAATGGGAAGTACAGTATTTAATCACGAGAGTGTTATGGAAGAGTTAAAAAATGACACAGAGACAATTAGACAAGCAAGCAGTCTTATGGACCAGAGCAGTGATATTGAGGAGAAGATAACACAGGTGAATGAAGCTGTGCAAAGCTACAAAAATGATGTAGAAATCACGTATGCTGAAATGGTGAAAGTAAAGAAAGACTTGGAAACAAGGGTGGAGGAAAAAAGCATTAAAAAGGAAGTGAAAAGAATAATCCAAAACAATCCAAAGTTAGTCAGAGATTCAGTAGAAATAAATAAATCAATAGTAATCACTGGTATAGAAGAGGAAGAAATTAAAAACAAAATCACTAGAGACAAAAAGGAGATGGCAAATGTAATGAACTTACTGAAAGAAGTATCAGAGGAAATCTGTAGTAAAGACATAGAGGAACACAAAAGGTTAGGGAAATACGAGAAAAGCAAGACAAGACCTCTAAAGGTGACTTTCCAGAGTGTAAACACTGTGGAAGAGATACTAAAAAATGCAAAGAATCTTATGGAAAAAGAGTTAAAAAATGTATGGATAAAAAGATGTCTAACACAAGAGGAACTGGAATTACTGAAAGAGAAAAGGGAGGAAGCAAAAACAAAAAATGAGGGAAGATCAGAAGAGGACAAGAAGAAATTTTTTTACAAAGTAATAGGATTGCAGGTACGAAAGTGGTACACAAACAGGATGGAAGAAAAAGGAGGAAGTTAGTAGAACCATGTCATGACAAGTATATAAACAAAATGATAAAGTTGATGTACTCAAATGTGGATGGAATGGTATCTAAATTACTAGAGATGAATGATTATGTCAGAGAAAATGAACCACAAATAAATGCCTAACTGAGACAAAATTAACACCAAGGATATCCAATGACATACTAAACTTAGAGGAATACAATATATGGAGAAGAGAGAGAAATAAAAAAAAAGGAGGAATTATAATATTAACTAAGAAAAATCTAAAAGTCAAGGAAATAAACCTAGATATACCATCACAAGTAGAACTGATTGCAGTAGAGATCGACACATCTGAAGGTAAAGTAATTGTAGCCAATTTGTATATGCCACCCAAATCAAACACATGGGAAAGAGACGAATATGAGGACCTAGCAGAGAGTACAATTCAGAGTATAAGATCCTTACTATATAAAATGGAAGAGAAATCGGAAAGAATTATACTAACTGGGGATTTCAATACAAATATAAATTGGAATACTCTAGATATAAATAGCCAAGAAAGCTGCTGGGACCAAAAGCTCCTGGATCTCGTACAAGAGTTTTTCTTAACGCAACATGTGAGGGAAACCACTAGAAAAAGAGGACTTGATGTACCTTCAGTGCTAGATCTAATATTTACTAGGCAAGAAAATGACATTGACAGTTTAATATATCACCCTCCACTCGGCAAAAGCGATCATGCAGTACTAAATTATAACTTCAGGATAGCATATGACATAGTAAACAGCACTGACAGTTACAAAAAGAGACTAAACTATAAAAAGGGAAATTATCAAGACCTAAAGAAGTATTTCTTAGAAGTTGATTGGGAAAATGAGCTTAGAGGACAAGATTTAAATGCTGTATATAAAAATTTTTTGTGAATTTTATGAAATAGGAGTCCAGAATTACATCCCACAGCACAAAGAAGCAGATAAGAAAATACAGAAATGGTTCAATACAGAATGTAAAAAATCTAAAGAAAGAAGAGATTTGTTGTGGAATAGATACAGAAGACACAATAGTGAAAGGGCATATAATAATTACAAACAGGCAAGAAACGACTATACAAGAATAAGGAGGGAAGCCCAAAAACAGTTTGAGGAGGATATAATAAATAAAAGTAGTGATCAACCAAAGTTGTTTTACAGCTATATCAGAAGCAAAACCAAAGTAAAAGATATAATACAATCCATCACGGACGAGGGAATCACTTATACACAAGAGAAAGATATTTGTGAAGCACTAAATAAGAATTTCCAATTAGTTTTTACAGAAGAAAAAAATTTTGAGACTATGTGGAACACGCATGTCCACACATACTACCAGATATACAAATAGCAGAAAAAGTAATACAAGAGGAGTTAAGTAGATTAGACAGAGGAAAAGCAAGTGGTCCTGATGAAATTTCATGTTGGGTGTTACGAGAATGTGCAAATGAGTTAAGTAAACCATTATTTTTAATTTTCAAGAAATCTTTGAGTCAAGGGAAACTACCTGATATTTGGAAAAAAGCAAATATAGTCCCCTTATTCAAGAAAGGAAATAGACAAAATCCTCTCAACTACCGACCAGTATCACTGACTAGTGTTGTAAGCAAGGTATTAGAAAAACTTATACGAAAAGCTTGGGTAAATCATCTAGAAAAACACAGTATGATAACAGAAAGACAGTTTGGTTTCAGAAAAGGAAAATCATGTGTTACTAATCTGTTGAGCTACTATGACAGATTAACAAACACAATACAGGAAAGGGAAGGATGGGTGGACAGTATCTATTTAGATTTCAAGAAAGCTTTTGACACAGTACCACATCAAAGACTTTTATGGAAGCTGTACCATCAAGGAGGAATTCGAGGCAAACTGTTTTGTTGGATGCAAGACTTTCTCATAAAAAGAGAAATGAGGACAGTACTAAGAGGAAACTACTCATCATGGAAAGAAGTGACTAGTGGAGTACCACAGGGTTCGGTGCTGGCACCAATCATGTTTTTAGTGTACATAAATGATATAAACAGTAACACTGGAAATGAGAGCTATCTGAATATGTTTGCAGATGATGCAAAAATACAAAGGAGAATTACTAGCACAGACTCTTGTAGGGAGCTACAAGAAGAATTAAATAAACTTCATGAATGGAGTAGTACATGGCAAATGGAATTCAATGTGGACAAGTGTCATGTAATCAAGTTTGGTAAAAGTGGAAAAAGACCTGATTGGGATTATAAGTTAGGAAATAAAACCCTATACACATCAGAAAGAGAGAAAGACCTAGGTGTGATTATCAATAACAGACTATCTCCGGCTGACCACATCAGCGAGAAGGTACGGAACATGTATACACTGCTTGCAAATATGAGAATAGCATTCACATACATAAATGAAGACATGCTAAAAAGGATAATAACATCATTCATTAGACCAACCCTGGAATATGCATCAGTAGTCTGGAGTCCTCATCTCAAAAAGCATATAGACAAAATTGAAAAAGTTCAAAGGGCCGCTACAAGATGGATACCAAGCTTAAGGGACCTAAGCTATGAAGAAAGACTAAATAAACTGAATCTACCAACACTACAGGAGAGAAGGAAAAGAGGTGACATGATAATGCTATATAAGTGCATATCAGGGAAGGAGAAAATAGACATAAATGATTACTTAACATATGGAGAAGCATCAGCAAGAGGACACTGCAAAAAACTGCATAAGAAGAGAGGTGATAAAGACGTAAGGAAATTCAGTTTCCCAAACAGAGCAATTGATCAATGGAATGCACTACCGAATGAAATAGTGTGTGCCAAAACAATTCACAAATTTAAGGATATGTACGATAAATATGGTCTAAGACACGGGACAATACGAGCTTGACTCATTCCTGTAAAGATACAATTAGGTAAGAACAATTAGGTAAGAACACACACACACACACACACACACACACACACACACACACACACACACACACACACACAGGTTTCTAGAACATTTCGACGACAATGTAGCCCACGTGACACAAGCCCTCCTAGACAAGAATGCAGGGATGAGAAAGCCAGAAAGGGGCTAGCCATAGAAGCGAAAGGTTGTGGTGAGAGGAAATAAGAAGAGGGGTCCAACGAGACTTAGCTAGTAAATTATGTTCCTGTGTAATACATACACTGCTCAACTTGAACTTTTCTTTCAAGATAATAAATCAAGATCAACTCCCTGTGTCCATCTTTAACTTCTACCTTCGACTACACAATAACTAGAACCAAACCTCAAGATTAACGTATTGTTACGTCCCAGTCCCCACACTGCCACAGGCTCCAACAGCAGTAGTACAGTACAGGAAGGACGTTGCCCAGTGAGTTTTTCTTCTTATGGTCAGCCTTAGGTGTACAGTACACAAGATCAGCTGAGGCAAAAATAAACACTGGCTCCTTAAAGTTCACTGTCTCTATTTTTCAAGTAATTCCACTTAATTCTTTCCAACTTCACTGTTCTCACAAGCACTGGAGCTATACACACTTTACTAACTGCAATTACACTTAATGCTTAACAACACTTCACAGTTATTACACTTAATGCTTGACACTTCATTGTTGTCTCAAGTTCCAGTGATATACAAACATCAATAACTCGTCACTGTTTGCCACTGTTTTCACAAGTACCAAAAATATACAATCTACACTGACGCTGACATTGCACTACACCAAAACCGACTGCACTTCACACAAACTGACCTGAACCCGACTAAACTTCAAACCGACTGACTAACTAACTAATCTCTTCCTCATCCTTATATAGGCTTGCATTGTTCGAGAAACGTCTACACTTTACGAGTATACTCTCGGTGGGCAACAGTTGCCAATTCAGAGACAACCAAAACCTGCAAAAGCTGTCTTACATTACATTACACTCTAAATCATTTACCATACGAACTTAAATTACATAATATAATAAACAATCACTTAAAAAAAACATTATAGAGAAAAAGAGCACAATAATTAATGCATACCTTACGAAATAACTATGCTCACAAACAGCAGACAAACTGGCAACGCTGACTCGTACAGGAACTTACGGTACGAGACTACCTAAGTGGCAAATCCCCCTTCATAACAATATTACAAGCTCAAGATTCACAGAGCATCACAGGGTGGACCAACATTGGCGATATACTCTGCATGACAGGGAGCTGAACTTGGCAAGATCTCAGGAAGAGGTCCCCCAAGCTAGGAACGAGATCCAACGCCAGATGCCCCACCTGCCAGTGGGCACACAGGTGCGAGTACAAGATGTTACAACCAGCCTTTGGGACAGAATAGGAGTGGTGGTGGAAGCTCGTCTGCACAGACAGTATGTGATCAGGCTAATAGGCAACTTCAGGGTGACTATCCATAACCAACACCACCTGCAGCCTATAAGCCCTGGAAAACTAATCATCCCCCAGGGACTGTCTCCTGCCAACCAACAGTCCACCCCTGTGCCGGGCATGGCCTAGCCACCGGTCTACCACCCCTCATGCCTCGCGCCAGAGGTCCCCAAGGTCTTGCAGGCAACGAATGCACCCGGGTTGCATGAGTGATTACATGTAAGGATTGATTTTGTTTGTATTTCTCTCACTGTATTCATGCGATGTTATTACTGCCCATTGTTTGTGTAAGGACACAAGAATGTACAAGAATGTACCATTTGCATATACTGCTCACATCCCGTTTAAAGCCCCCAGCTTAGAATGTACTATTTTAGTCGTGTGTGTAATAAACGTTGCCATCAACTTGAGGGGGATGTAAGAAAGTCACAGCATGTAACATGTAGGAAAGTTCAATTTATTAAACATCGTATACTCATTTACATATATTGTGAACTGCATATTCTCCTTAAATTGGGGGGGGGGGAGATATAGGCTGTATAAGGTAGCGTATGAAATGTTATCATGGGGCACCAACACCGTGGGTGTCCTTTAACATACCCGGCAGGGTCAGTTACTGTTCACCTCTCTGTAGAGCACAATGTTCGCCCAGCAAACTCCAAAGGGGAAACTCTCTTCTCATTCTTATATCTCGCAAGTACCAATAACAGACTTTTCACTTGACGTAAGTGAAATACCTGTGGTGACACCAGATGAAGTAAACATTTCTTTTGAAAGCATGAGAAGAGGGAAGGCCCTAGTGGAAGATGGAATAGTTGCAGATTTACTGTCGGATGCAGAAGTAGATTTACAAAACAGGCTCGCCCACTTACTGACTCAGCGTAAAAAGAACAAAATTCCCAAATTATCGTGTAATGCAGTAGCTATTTTGTACTCAATGGATCTTAGGAACCATCGACCTAATTAGCTTATTACCAGTTGTTTACAAACTCTTCACTGCAGTCCATACGAACAGAATAAAAACAAATTTAGAAGAAAGCCAACCTCATGAACAGGCAGGATTCCAATGCAAGTATTCGACTACTGATCATCTACACACAATGAATCAGCTAACTGTGAAAACTGTATAATATAATAAATCACTATGCTTAGATTTTGTTGATTATGGAGAGGCTTTCGACCCAATGGAGCACATAGAAATTATATATTCATTGTGGGAAGAAGGAGTATATGAGAACATTGTAAAACTGCTTGAAAACGCGTAGAGGGAATTGCTACAGTTAAATCACAAAGACCCGCAGAAAATTAAAACTGAGAAGGGCGTGCATCAAGGAGATACAGTTTCACCAACATTATTTACAGCATGCCTAGAAAGTATTTTCAGAAAGACTCAGAGAACAAAGGAGTAAACATAGGTGGAGAAAATCTTAACAATTTAAGATTTGCAGATGACACTGTCCTAATCTCAGAACAGCAGAGACATTGCAAGAAATGTTAAATGGCCTAAACAAAGCAAGTCTCAATGTAGGGCTAAACATGAAGCAGAGTAAAGCTAAAGTTATGTTTATTCCATATACAACAAAGAGCATCATCAGAATAAGCGAAGACATTCTTGAAGTCGTGGAACACAGTTACTTGGGGCAAATACTAAAACTAACGAAAGATCATGATAGCGAAATAAATAGAAGCATTACAGCTGGATGGAAAGCTTTTGGTAAACATAGTGACATAATGAAATGTAGCTTGCCAATATGTATGAAACGAAAAGTATATAACGAATGTATAATTCCAGCTATGATGTGCGGCTGTGAGACCCGGAAACTGACAAAATCGATAGAAAATCAACTAGCTAATCCGTTCTCAAAGAGCTTTGGAAAGATCAGTGTTTGGAATATCTTTAAGAGACAGGAAAAGATTAACTTGCGTGAGAGAGCAGACTAAAGTCAGAGACAATATAGAGGATACGAAAAAACAGAAATGGAGGTGGGCAGGTCATGCAACAAGAATAAGGGATAACCAATGGAGCAAGAGGCTGACTGACTGGACTCTAAGTTATTGTAAGCTTAGCAGAAAAAGGCCAGACAAGGGGTGGAGAGATGACATAGAGAAGCTTGCAGGCAAAACTTGGTAGAGCCAAGGAATTCGTGAAATATGTTGGGGGAGGCCTGTCTTCATCAGTTGACTTGTAACGGCTGATGATGATGATAATGAGGTATGTAGCACACGTATAGTCTATATATGCCATGTATAAAATTGTCACTGGCGTCTAGATACCCGTATCTGTATGAGCAGTGTTGTAGGTCTCGAGACCAGTTTGATGTGATCTTGGTCTCGCTTGACGTGGTCTTGGTCTTGATCTTGGTCTCGAAGCTTCTGGTCTCGGAGTTTTGGCTCGAGACCAGATCGAGACCAGCATTACAAAGTGCATTGCGGCGTGGGGAAGGTCGGAATTTATGATCATAAATGGAGAAAAATCATGGCTGATTCGATTCACGGCGCGCCATACAGCGTTGTACTGTCTGTAGATACTGCCTGGCTGGCGCTATGGTGATGATGCATGAGCTGAGCCCTGCGAGTGTCAATAGAGTGCGTGCGAGTCGAGAGAGCATGCATGACGAGGCCATTCTCGCAGTGATAGTCTCAGTTTGCACACGCGCATACTTGCAGCTCTGTTCACCTCTCTGTACTTCACATACGTGTATGGTGTATGCAATTCCCGCACCCTTCGTACACGTACACCACAGGTTTAGCTAGTTCGCTCGGAAAATGTAACCACAAAAATTTCTATTTTCCTATGTTTGTTTCTTCAAGCTAATGAAGCAATGAAAGCAGAGATATTTTACCTAGATGATCAGTTGTTCAAAAATATTAATTTTTGTAAATATATTTCCTCCCCTACAGGGGCGTTGCCAGGATTTTGGAGGGTGGGGGCCAAGTCAGACATCAGCGGCTTCCAACCTTTCGAGTTATGACCCTTCAGAGCTTGCAAATGGCTAGCCCGGAGGCCTGCAGTGACTTCTGTGACCTTTTTAGAAGAAATCAGAATATTTTCTTGTGTTTCACAGCCACCCTCGTATTTCATACAGCATATTCACCTATGAGCGGGGGGCCACGACCATGTGGCCCAGTGGCGTTTCTAGCCCCACTAAAGTGGGCGGGCCATCTGGGGCCGATAAATCATCTGTAGTAGCAAGAAGGGCAGGTAGCAGACTCGAATGAGGGCCTCTTTCAAGAGGGAAAGTTGGTGAAAACTGTTCTCTTAAACAAAGAGTGGGTACAACCGTAAGAAGTATTTGGAGAACTTATAGAAGTAAAATATATATTTCATATTTATGAAAATATTTTGCTTCCCACCTCTGTAACCCGAAACCCCTTCGGTCACTGATGTAATTATCCTGAAAACTAGGTAATCCCCCTCGACTGTTCACGAGAAACGAAAGATGAATGTGTTGTGTATGGAACGTTTGGGCACGGGTAAAACTCGGACAGAAGTGTAAAAAATTAGTCTTCCGAAAACTAGCTTTCGCATGAGGAAGATACAGCTATCCATGAGTATGATGGCACTGACAAAGTATGCAACACCATACATTATAACTTCAAAACTGTACTTTCAAAGGTTTAAAAACTTAAAAAACTTTCAAAAGCCTTAACATTGGTGTGCAGAGCCGTAGAGAGATATGACCGCGCCCTGGGGTGCCTGGAAAACGTTTGACACGGGCCAGAAAAAGAAGCAAAATTGTCACAGTCTTGGTGTGGGCCCTGGTCCATCCATACTCTTGAGTTTTGGCCCCGGGAATTATCCCCATTGCCCTCTTTCATTCTTCTCAGTAGTTGTCATTCCAGAAACTCCTCGACCTCATTCAACTCATGTGTGATAATCAACTTAAATTCGTTTAAATGGTGTTGAGTATTGCATCGATACATAATCTGCAACTGGGTGATTGGGGTACTAGTGCACCCACTCGAGGGGCCGAGACGCCCGTGAAAACTGACCAGCAGTGCAGCACCTGCAGGCTGCAGCTACTTTTCATTCATTCAGCAGACACATAAATTCTTGGTCTTGGTCTTGGTCTCGATCTCGGAGGGTCTGGTCTTGGTCTTGGTCTCGGAGAATCTGGTCTTGGTCTTGGTCTCGAGGTGCCTGGTCTTGACTACAACACCATGTATGAGGCATACGAATGATTGAAAAAAATCTTTGAAGTCACATCCCTTTAAGTTAATTTGAACCTACTCACATGATTTTATTTCTCTCCTCTCAAATGAAGCATTTAGCAAAAGTTTGCCGACAATCCCATTCCATCACTGTGCCCTGTCCTCCATACTACTCATTCCTCCTAAAACGTCATTGAGCATACAAAACTCTCTTCTCATACACCATTGTTTTGGACTTCATATTGCTGTCAAAGAAATAATTCATGGTACACTTTCCTTGGCCACAGTCAGCAAGGAAGTGTTGGTGAGCTTTTTATTGTGATAGCACAGTATTTATTATTTCACCTCTTCTACATTTCACTTTCCTCTACACACAAATATATCTAGGCTGAAAGGAACGTGGCATGTCTCTCTATCCATAGATATTTTTTTCTCTTTGATATGACGTGTCAGGGAGGAAAATGATGGTCATTCCCAAAGTATGAAGTAAATACTGTAGAATAATTGGCGAACGTCTGCCCCTGACAGTACTGCGTCTCTCCCACCTCTCCCCTGATCTGCCATGTAGGAAGAAGCAGATTTTGAACCTATTGTGCTTATAACCCCTGTGCAGTCGACAGGCAAAAATCTGTTTCACTAAGGAGCACCCCAAAGGAAACAGTGGACTGGAAATGGAAGCTGCACTTCTCCCACAATACACTATCCTCTTTGGGGGGACAGGGAGGGAGCTGAGGGACGTTTGTATAATCTGGTAGTGAAGCTACCTCATTATATTGGTGCCACCACATGAAGGTTTCCTTCTCCAGCGCCACAAACAAAGGTCTTAGCTCATTTTTATGGTGAACAATCCTCCATTGCAGTTACAGTAGATGTTACTTGTATCATGTATCAGTTTGCTAGGCCGTATCCTCTTACGTTATTGTACCCACCCACCCGCATTTGAGAACAAAATACAGTAAACTCTCAAGTACCTCTTGTAACTCCGCCAAGCCCTACGCCGAATAACGTGAAATACTGCATCCTGCATATTCGATACATTCGGCTTTTAACCAAATATTGTGAATCTGTCTGCCTCGACCCTCTATCCTATAAACTTTACCATGAGTAAAAGATGAAAACTAAGCATATAAAAACTAAAATGCAGTATAATGTCACTGAGGGCAACTCAACACCCCCAGAAGGAGCCCACCGAGGAGCATATACAGTGCGCCTGGACTCCGGACGACATGGACATAAGTCTGCCTGGGCCATGTGCCTCTATGACCCGGAGCTCACCCACCGCCACCATAGCAGGAATACGAGACTACCTTCCGGGCGAGCTGACCGCCAACAACCACGGGGTGCAGCTTTTACTCCAACTCCAGTCAGCACCCCTGAGACGGCCGGTAGCCGCTCAACCCTCCTACAGTAGACGGCCTACAGCTGCTCTGGAGGTAAACAGGAGACGGCCTATAGCCGCTCCCGCCTCCGTCAGGAGACGGCCAGAAGCCACTCTGAAGGTGCCCGTAACAAGACGGCCTGTAGGCGCTCGACCCTCCTACTGGAGACAGCCTGCAGCCGCTCTGGAGGCAAACAGGAGACAGCCTGTAGCCATTCCCGCCTTTATCAGGAGACGGCCAGCTTCTCTGAAGGTGTCCCTAACAAGACGGCCTATAGCTGCTAGACCCTCCTAAAGGAGACAGCCTGCAGCCACTCCGGAAGTAACCAGGAGATGGTCGGTAGCCGTTCTGAAGGTGCCCCTCGAGAGATGGCCTGTAGCCCCTCGACCCTCCTATAGGAGATGGCCCGCAGCCACTCTGGAGGTAACCAGGAGATGGCCGGTAGCTGTTCTAAAGGTGCCCCTCAAGAGGCGGCCTGTAGCTGCTCAACCCTTCTACAGGAGATGGCCTGGAGCCACTCCAGAGGTAACCAGAAGACAGCTGGTAGCTACTCCTGCCTTCATCAGGAGATGGCTGGTAGCCACTCTGAAGGTCCCCTTGAGTCAGGCTGTAGCCGCTCCCTCCCACAGGCCACGGCCAGTAGCTGGGCCTTAGCGACTGTTGGTAGCCGCGCCCCTAGAAGGCCACGGCCAGTAGCCGGGCCCTACGGTAGGAGACGGCCGGTAGCCGCTCCTCCGTCAGGTGCTGACTCCTGCCCACCAACTTACAACCCAGAGGGAGCCCCCAGCTTGGAGGAGTACTGGAGAGGCCCCGTGACTACCACCGGGCTCTTCTTCCTGCAGCCGAATCCTGAGAGGACTCGCCTGATGGGTCCTGACGTAGGCCGACATTGCAGCCCCCTCCTGACGGTGTCCCCAAACACCGGGGACCACAGCCCTTGGGACCTCCAGACCGCCCCCAGGACCCCCGGGCGGGACCTCCCTACACTCAGACGTCGGAGATCTTCATCCTCCGTCAGGCGCCTGAGTGAGAAGTTCAGGCAGCTATTTGGCCCCAGCCCCAAAAGCACGGGACCCTTCGCCATCAGCAGACCCGGACGAGAAAGGACGCCCCTACACGTGTTCCCGTGGCCCCTAACATGGAGACCCCCGGCAGAACCCAGCCCCGTCAGTAGTGAGGCTGAGTCATCTCCGCCGCCCTTGTACCTGACCACCACGATGCCCAGACCCGAAATGAGTGACAGTGAAAGCACAGTGTCCGTGACATAGTGAAGTAAAGGCATAACAGTGAATTAACAGTATAAAGGAAGATCAGTGAGAAAAGCATCAGCGACAATATACAAGAGTGGTGGAATAAGCAAGGTAACAGTGAAACAGTGAACACAGCAAGACAGTGAAATACGGGTCTAGCACAGTGAACACACTACCAAATAGTAACGCCGCTTCACACTAAGATCGTACGCAGGCCCCAGTGTTAAAGTAATAATTACCCACAGTGAAATAGTGCCACCAATTCCACCAATATATAGAACTTGGGCTTCCTGCAATTATAGTGCATAACCCCTCTGCCCTAAGTGCTATTCACCTTACCCAAACTTGACCTGAGTAGTATCCTGTGCAATACTAACGTCCCATATCTAGGCCTAAGAACTATAATTGTCCAGTATATCTGTATTTGTGACATTTACCTGGTCTAGAAAGAGAACCCAGCTGCACACTAGGCGTTAGCGGGACGGGAAGCCGACCCTAAAACACCTAGCATTACAAAAATAATACAGTTATAATAGAGTACAATAATACAGTACTGTACATAGTGAACTATTGTGTGCACTCACCAAGTGTTGGCATTGATGGAGGATGGAGCTGTACACCGTGCAGTACAGTACTGTACTGTACAGTATGCATAATCCCATGTGGTTTAGTGGTGAATGCCTCTTCCAAAGATTACTACAGCTTTGCAGTACAATACAGTACACTGCCTCGAATGTAGGATGTCACAGAGTAAAAGCACCAAGGCTTTGCGACTGCATGGTTGGAAGAGCAGAGCTCACAGGCACATCTTCACTGGACAACACTTAAGGCCAAGAGTGAGAGTGCAACGATATTCTTGAGGCGTCAAGCGCACCCATGGCGGATCTTGATTGGCTGGTGCGTAACGGGCATTTTCATTGGCTCCCGAGTTTTGGGATTTCCCCTGGCGTCGGTTGGCTGCCGCTTATGAGCCACCTGAGACTCCTCATTACTGGATATTGCACTGGACCACTGGTTACGTCCTGTTTCGGTGCTGGATGTTGGATAATGTAGCTGGATATGACTGTAACAGAGCCAAGATAGCTGCCCCAGCTATTGTGTTTGGCTGGATATTGTAACAACCGATAATTAAGAGTGTACTGTAATGCAGGTAATTTTTATCCAGATGTTCTGAAATATGGGGGAAGGTTTGAAGGCCAGACCAGGGGTTAACCTATTGTTTTTGAGAAAATAGATCAAAGTTCAAGGTCCCAGGGCTAGGTCAAAGTTTGACCTAGCAAAGTCAACACCCCTATAACGCCGGCTGTGACGATTTCGTAACGCTTGAAGAAAGCCATTACTATCCAGAAATTATGGAGTTGATAGGTGGCTGACGAGTGATATGATTTCATCACGATCTACTGAACCAGGGTATGGTATGACAACACCACAGGTTGGCGACATCTTTTTTTTTAATGCAGGAAAGAAGGAACCAAAGACCGGACCCCACAAACCGTTCCCTCCAAGAAAAAACAAAAACAATACAAAAGAGAGCCAAAATCAAGATCCGTTCATTTCGAGATGCCCGGACACACTGCGTTTGAAAAACTGGAGATCATAGGAAGTAGGAAATGCAGACAGAGGGAGACAGTTCCAGAGTTGACCTGTTGCATAAATGAAGGACTGGTAGTAATGATTAACTCTTGCATTAGAGTGTTGGTCAGAGAAGGGATGAGAGTTTCTTGCTAGACAGGTGCTACGCACCTGTCATAGAGGTGGAGGGTGGCAAGCAGACAGTTCAGAGGAGCAGTGACCATGGAAGTAACGATAGGAAAGAAGTAAAGATGCAACAGTGCAACAAAGAGACAGAGGTTGAAGGGAGCCAGCAAGAGGAGAGTTGATGAGACGAAATGTCTTTGACTCCACCCTATTGAAAAGAGCTGTATGTGGGGAGCCTCCTCACACGTGAGAGTTGTACTCTAAAGAGGGGCAAATAAATCCCATGTGTAAAGTCAACAACTATGCAGGGGTAAAGAAGGTACGGAGTTGGCCTAGCACGCCTAATCTCTTGGAAGCAGATTATACGAGAGATGCAATATGATCTTTCCAAGATAAGTCCTGAGTGAATGAAACCCCAAGCATGTTCAAGGATGATGCAGGATGAAGCTGATATTATTAAAAATTAGTGGGTACTCCTGTGGAAGATTGTGTTGGGTTAATAGATGTAAAAAATGAGTTTTTGATGCATTAAAAACAAGATTATTTCTACCCAACTCAGAGATACGAGCCAAGTCACACATTAGGTGTGCCATAGCCTCATCCCTTGTTTGTTGAAGTAACTGCTGAGATGGACGTTGCGGGAACTGAATGGAAAGGTGAAGGGTGGAATCATCAGTGTACGAGTGGATAGGGTTAGATGTACAGCTCAGAAGGTCACTGATGAATAAAAGGAAGAGAGTCGGTGATAGGACACAGCCCTGAGGAACACCACTGTTTGTAGATCTAGGAGAAGAACGATGTCCGTCTACAACAGCGGCTATAGAACGACCAGAAAGGAAGCTATAGATGAAGGCACAGGTAGAAGGATAGAAACCGTAAGAGAGTAGTTTGGAAATTAAAGATTTCTGCCAGACTCGATCGAAAGCCTCTGAGATGTCAAGTGCAATGACAAAGCTTTCGCCAAAGTCCCGAAAGGAGGATGACTAAGAGTCTGAAAGGTAGGTGAGAAGATCGCCAGCGGAGCGCCCCTGACGGAACCCATCCTGACGATCAGAAAGAAGGTTGTGATAGGAAAGATGCTTTAAAATTTTTCTGTTGAGAATTGACTCGAAAACTTTTGATATACAGGATGTTAAGGCAGTTGGACGATATTAGAGGGTTGGGAATGGTCACCTTTCTTTGGGACTGGCTGAATGAGAGCAAACTTCCAACAAGAAGGAAAGGTACAAGTTGACAGACAAAGTCGAAAGAGTTTACCTAGGCAGGGTGTAAGCACTGAAGCACAGTTCTTGAGGACAACAGCAGGGACTCCATCAGGCCCATATGCCTTGTTAGTATTGAGGCCAGTGATGGCAGAAAATACATCAGCTGAAGAAATTTTAATGTCAGCCATGAGGAAGTCTGAGGGGGGAAGTGATGAAGGAACAGCACCGGAATCATCTAAGGTGGAATTGGAGGAGAAAGTCTGAGCGAAGAGATTTGCTTTATCAGTAGAAGAAAGAGCTACAGAGCCATCAGAATAGAAAAGAGGAGGGAAGGATGATGAGGTAAAGTTGTTAGAAAGGTTTTTGGCAAGATGCCAGAAAGAGCGGGAAGAATTCGAGTTGGAGAGTTGAGAGCATTTAGTATGGATGAAATTATTTTTGGCAGTGCGAAGAACAGCCTTAGCACGATTACGGGCAGAAACATAAACAAGATGTGATTCAGGGGTGGGTTGGCTCCGATGCATTTTATAATCCTCTCCTTGTTGCGGACAGCATTAGAACTAGCGTAATTAAGCCAAGGCTTTCTTGCTTTAGTCAGAGGATATGAGAAGGGAATGTATGCTTCCATACCCGAGAGAATAACCTTCGTAATGTGCAAGGCACACTTAGATGGCTCCCGGCCATGGAAGCAATAATCATTCCATGGAAAATCAAAGAAGTACTGCCTGAGGGCATCTAGAGTCACGTGTTTCCCAAGAATCAGCTGATAGGAGACGTGGCGAAGTTGCTCCTTTATTTTTGGCCTCTTGTCACTTAACGAGGTGAGTTAGATGTTCTCTAAAATTACTGCATTTACACACTGTTATACTGATTCTGTCGGTGTTATAAGTTGGTAGAATTCATGTGATACTAGCCTGTATTTAGTGATGAAGTAAGTGTTACTACATAGTTAACTTCGTCATATATATATATATATATATATATATATATATATATATATATATATATATATATATATGTAACTTGCAATACTTTGGTGATAGAAACTCCGTGTACAAACAGCTAGATAAGGAGTTTATTACAAGCTCACAGTAAAATAGTCTGCCCGACTAGGCTGCCTGCTATCAACTGATGCAATAACGCCGTCTTCAGGCGTGGGAAAGCGTGCTGACCTAGCAAGTTTAGTGGGGGCATGTATGCATTGGGGGGGGACATATATACATCGGGGGTAGACATATTGTGGAGGGGGTACACTACTCCCCCGGGTAGCTGAGACGGTGTCTCCTGACACCGGGAGTTAAAAGGTGTTTGATTATAGTAGTAAGGCAGGACCGGGAGGTTTGTACAAGGGATAAGTATGATACAGGGGCAGTAGAGGAGACATGGCCATGTTGAGGGGAGGGAATTAGAAGGATATATACATATAAGATATACAAGGAATAAGACATAATGGGAATTACACAATAATAGTTTGATACATGATAAACAAGGAGTAGATATGAGAGTTCTACAATAATAGTTTGATACATGATAAACAAGGAGTAGATATGAGAGTTCTATTGTTCTTCGTTCATTTTTTTTTTTTTTTGTATTTTCTGTAGGATACACTGACACTCAGTAATGCATTAAAGAAATACCATCATTTTCTAGTAGGCAGAGTTCTGTTCACAGTGTGGTTAATTGTCAGATGGCATTGGTAGTCACTGAATGTGAGGGCACTAAGTACGGGGAGTTTCTACGTCGTGTGTAGGGCGTACTATGCCTGTAGCGACTTTGATTTCCTAGAGTCGATGGTCCATTTTTCTGACACAACAATGCACTGCACATATGATGAGTAGAAAACTTATGAAAGCGATAACCACAGGGGGAAACACAACCGTTGGATGAACCCATGAACGGCTGAAGGCCAGAGAAAATTGATCCATAATGAAATCACTGTCACTGAGGAAGGTGAGCATGCGCAAGTTAGGGGAGGTGATGGTAATGTTGGCAGATGGTAGGGTTGAAGGCATGTTGATTGGTTGAAAGATGTCATAGGAATGTTTACGAACAGCCTGGTGATAGCGAGTGGCGTAAGTGATGACGGACTCTGATTTGACGGTACAATAGTCAGGTGCTTTGTAGAGACCACTAGCGGGGACGGATCGAACCGAAGAACCAGGACACATGATTGTGACAGAGATGGGAACAGCAAAGAAGAAGTACTGGACATGGTTGAGGTGAGCATGGTGGACCGGGAGGTCAGGAGCTGGGACAAAAGAACAGGCCGAGTGGATGGAATGGTTGCGAACTAAAGCAGACTCACAGGGTGTAGCACTCCTAGGGAAGATAGCGAAAAGGTGGGCAGCACAGAGACGAGAGGTCAGAGTAAGGGAGGAACATTGCTGGAGGTCTGTGGAAGAAAGGAAGGCAACGGAAAGATGATCATGGGAGAGGAGGAAATATTCTGAAGGAACAGATACCTGTAACAAGGAGTTGTTGAGGCGGAAAGGGAAGGGAATGATGTGGAAAAGGTTAAAGGTTATGGCAGAACGGAGAGGAATATGGACGACGACGTATGTGGTGAGAAGAGTGGCTTCGAGAACAGGATAATAATATTCAAGGGAGGAGTAAGGGAGGACTGGGGAGAGACCGAAGGTGGAGTGAGCCCATTCCAGGACAGAACGGAGAGCTGAGACAGGTACTAAGTCGGCAGTGACACGTTCATTGATAGCATCGACCAGGATACGAACCAAGGCAGAGACTTGAGACAAGAGAGAGTCAATGGCTAGTTGGAGATTATCCATGTTGAGTTTGAGGTAGAAGAACTGAGAGATAACGTGGAGATCTGAAAGGTGGCGTTGTAAGATATCGGTGAAATTGTTTAGAGTGACGTGACTTCATTGAGTTGGGTTGTGAGCTTCTGTAACATAGTGTGTTGGATTTTAATGACTCAGCGTTGGGATTCTAGGGCTGAAGCTAAATGAGTGAGATCAGATTTGAAGCCAGAAATGTCACGGGCTGTAGCAACGCCAAACAAGCCACTCAGAATCTCACCGCCGAAGTCGAAGAGACCTCGTTTCACACGAGAACGACCAACGGGTGTCTGAATGGAAAATGTGTCATTGAGCTCAGTGAATCTTTTACTTATGTATTGCAATTGCCAGGAGAGTGGGAGGAAAAGGTTATAGAGATACTCATTCGGGTTGTGTGTCCCCATGAGGGCCGTGAGATGGTTCCTGATTCCGCGGAGCTGGTGCGTGTAGGCAGGTAGGGCAATGGCTACGTCAGCCAGGGGCGCAAGATCGTAGCGCAAAGAGGCTACGTCTTTGATAAGCATTACCTCGCCTCCCGAGCCGACCAAGGCCCCGGGACGTACTCCACCATCGTCCTGACCTGACCCAGACCCCAGGAGGGTCAGCACTGCCAGCAGGGAGATCGCTAACATCGTACCTAGAAAATCAGGGTAGAGTTAATGGGGGAGGTCGTGAAGAGGTTGATGGACAGAGCGCAGTTTGGACCGATATTGAATGATTGATGAATGAGCAGGTGGAGGTGGAGAGGAAGGAGACTGAGGGATAGCTGGAGACAAGGTAGACTGAAGGATGGGAGGAGGGGAAGAGGGGGCAGGAGGTTGTGTAAGTGACTCTTCCAACAAGAGGCCACGGGGTGCTCGCTTTAAGTCATCGACGTGGACCCATCTGGTGTCCTTAGTGGACAGGTCCTGGAGGTGAAATTTGTTGCCTTGTTGAGTGAGAACGCGGTGGGGCCCTGTAAATTTGTCATCCAACTTAGAGGAACGCATATGGGAATGAGCAAAGACAAGATTGCCTACATTGATAGTGATAGGAGAGGCGGACTTATGTTGGCGCTGCAGCATGTCCTCCTGAGAGGAAGCCAAAGTGGATTGGACAATGGTGGATTGTCTGGAAGTTGGCCAATTTTAGTTTAACATAATCATCCGTGTTGTAGATGGGTTCTGGCTTTGAGGATAAGAGAGAGTATGGGAGAAACTTGTCAAAGCCAAAGAGGACGAAGAAGGGAGATTCAGCAATGGATGCATTGATGGAACTATTGATGGAGGATGCCACTTGGGGAATCCAGTCATCCCAGGACGAACTATGGGAGCCTAGATGTTTGAGGCACTCTAAGATTTTTCGGTTGTGGCGTTCTACAAGGCCATTGGAAGCCGGATGGTTAGGCACGACATTGCATTTACTGATATGAAAGTGGCGACAGATCTCATCGAGAAGGCTATTGTTGAACTCTGTACGTTGTCAGTAAGAATGGTATGAGGGGTACTGAATGGGCAAATTACATGATCTACAAAGGCGCGTGCAACGCTCTTCGCGGTATTGTCGGAGAGGGGTACGAGGACACAGTAGCGGGAGAAGTGGTTGACCGCTACGAACAAGTACTCAGCGCCAGATTCTGTGAGACGGAGTTTTAAGAGATCGATTGAGACAGTTTCCCATGGTCGTGACGGGATTGGGTATTGTAAGAGAGGTACTGGTAAGCTGGTTGATCCTTTGTGGCGGTGGCAGGAGAGGCAAGAGTCACAGTGGGCATTGATATCACGGCGCATGGTTGGCCAATAGTATTTGAGACGTGCTTGGCGCAAGCATCGGTCTTTACCTGGATGGGAAGCTTGAGGAGTATTATGAACAATATGAAGAACCTTTGGTATCAGAGCAATGGGGACAACAAGTTGGCGTACTTCGTGATTGGGCATATCTTTGCCTGTTAGCAGTGTTTTCCTGTACAAGAGATCATCATCTAGCATGAACTCATCTAGTGATACTGGCAGAGTAGGTAAGGTCGAGGCATCGCCAGATTCTAGGAAATAAATGACTTTAGACCACATGGGGTCTTGGCGCTGAAAGTTTCGAACAACTTCTGACGTTAGTGTAGTGTTTTCAGTTACTTCAGGCTGCAGTGATGTTATAGCTGCTGCTACGTGACGTGAGAGTGCGTCTGTGACTACATTCAACTTGCCTGGTACATATTGAAAAGTGGGATTAAAGTCCTGGATGATGACAGACCATCTAGCTAGTCTACCTGTTAGGTTGCGATTCTTGAACAAATCACACAGTGGAAGGTGGTCTGTTTGGATATGCACTGGATAACCATAGACTATATCTCTGAAATGTTTCAAGGACCAGATTACCGCTAGCGCTTTGAGATCTGTGACACTGTAGTTACGTTCAGCGGTTGTAAGGGTGCGACTAACATACGCTATTACGCGCTTCCTTGATGCTTCATCGAGTTGCATCAAAACGGCACCAAGTCCAGTGCCTGAGGCATCTGTGCAGAGAAGGAAGGGTGTGGTATAATCAGGGAACGCTAGAACAGGGGCATTTACGAGAGCTGTCTTTAGCTTTTGGAAAGCCTGTGACTGGTTGTTAGTCCAAACAAAGGGCACATTCTGCTTGAGTAAGTGGGTCAGAGGAGCGGCGATCTTTGCATAATCCCGGATGAAGCGACGATAATAGCCACTGAGGCCCAGGAAACTTCGTACAGCGTCGGTGGTGGTAGGTTCTGGGAAGTTAATGATCGCCTTAGTTTTATCCTCATTAGTATGAATGCCTTGTGCATCTACGACATGGCCTAGGAATTTGATTTTCTTTCGCAGGAAGTCACATTTACTGAGATTGATTTTCAGGCCTGCGAGCTGGAGGCGTTCAAAGACTTGCTGGAGTTTGGTAAAATGATCAGGGATGGATTTACTCACAACAATGATATCATCTAGGTAAGCAAAAAGAGAGTGTCCCATCATACCCCTGAAGACTGAATGGATAAGTCGCATGAACACGGAAGGAGCATTTCTCAGACCAAAAAGGAGTCTCTTAAACTTAAAATGTCCGGAAGGGGTGCTAAAGGCTGTAACTGGGAGAGAGGACTCTTCCATTTCGACCTGCCAGTACCTGCTGAGGAGGTCTAAAGATGAAAAGACTGCGTTATTGTCACCAAGGGATTCTAGCAAATCAGTGAGGACGGGTAACGGGAAACGGTCTGGAACGGTGACAGAATTGACCCTACGATAGTCGACTACTGGTCTAAAGTTGCCGTCCTTCTTTGGTACTAAGAAAAGTGGGCTATTCCATGGACTGATGGAGGGTTCAATAATGTCTTGGTCTAACATGTTCTGTACCATTTGATGTGTTTGCGTTCTCTGGCTGTGAGGAAATCGATACGCTGGTAGTAGTTCAATTGTATGTTTGACAAGGTCTGTTCTACCCATCGGTTTACCGGGTAAGGCAACCACGTTTCTGTACGAGGTCAGAAGGTCGAGGAGTTGAGGCATATTTTCTGGGAAATCTGTGCAAGTGAGATGTGAGAGCATATCGGGTGAATATGTCGGCGCAGATCCCGTAGAGTTAATAGTACATACACCGATTGGCGTACTATCATCAGTCTGAATAGTAGGAATTGAGGAATCCTGGCACACCTTTACGGCCGCTGGGTATACTAGGAAGTCTCCAATCTTTACACCACTTTTAAGTTTTAGTGGAGCATTTGTGACATTGAGCAAGTACAGGTAGCATAAACTGTCATCTAAGACTGTACACCACGCTGACTCATAAGTCAAGCCATTCACACAACACGTCTCAGGTAGGGTTAGTACATCCACTCCTTCTTTCGCACCGGCAACACAAACAGAGACTTTGGTGAACTCATGCGGTAACAAAATTGTGCACGTATTCGTTACTGCACGTTTCGTCTCTGCGTGTTGGAGAAGATCATTCAGACTGTGTGAGGTAGGTAACTGAGACATGTCTGAGTCAGCGACAGTGTTGTCGGGAGAGGAGGTAAGAGCCATGTTCGAGGGCTGAGATGATGTATCAGGAGACATTGAGGAATTTATGTCCTTGCTCGCAGTCAGTAAAGGAATGATCTCTGTATTCTCAGATGATGATAGTGGTGGTTTGGGCTGGGTTGGACTTTTTGGTAGTGATAGGGACAGAGGTAATTGAAGGACTGATTTGATCGTAAGAACAGGATGGGGACATTCCATAGTGTAAACCGGGAATCCAGAAATGTCTATACTACCATAAGCAGGTAATAATGCAATGGAGTGTTGTGCCATGGTGGAGAAACCAATAAGGGCATCTGCGGGATACTACAAGTCATTAGTGACATGAAATTCAATGGGGATAGGGGGCAAATCTCTGTGGAGTTTGACTTCAAGGGTGACTCTTCCCTTAATCTTAAACTCTGAGCCGTTGACACCACATAGGCGAATGTCTGGTGGTTCTAGGAAACTGACGTGGTTGTGATGTCGATGAATAATTTGTAAGGAATTTTCGGAGATGAGATTTACTATAGATCCTGTGTCCAAGAAGAATGACGTTGGTATGTCGTGACTGCTTCCGAGAATGACTAAACCTGAGGATGTTATGGGACCTACATGGCGGATGGGGAGTTGGGTTTCTGGTTCTACGTGATATTGGTCCGATACGGGCGCGGCGCTTCCCCCGACGGTTGGCGGTTGAGGTAACGACATTCCTCAGTGGTGTGAGTCATGCTTGATTTGTGGTATTTGCAGTGTGGACGACGTGAGGGGGAAGGCGTACGCTGTCTGGTTTGGGAGTGAGGACGTCTGTATGTACGGTCGCAACTGGATGCTCGATGTCCAGGATGACCACAGTGCCAGCAAAGAATCGAAGATTGTCTGTTCCGTCGGGCGCTAGATTGATCACGACCCACGGTAGGAGAATGATGTGTGGCAGGTCTGCCGCGTGTGGTGGGACAGGAGTGAGATTGGTCTGGGGTAGTGGAGGTGTGACAGACTGAGGAGGCCAAGGGTTGGGTGGTGCCCTGACACATGTAGTTCGAACCTGTTCTTTCATGAATGGCTTTAGTGACCTGAATAATTTTATCTCCTGGATTGAAACCGATTTCCAAGGCTAGCTCTCGCTGTTTAGGAGTAAGCCAGTGAAGGAATCTGAGGTAACCAATTAAGTCAGCAAAGTTGGTGAGTGAAAGCATTGGAACGCCATTCTTGTCTTCTAACCATTTCGTGCCTACCAGTAATTGGAGCATCTCGCTACTAGTTGCTTTCATGGCGGCGGCAGCTTCGCGGAGCTTGGCATATTGCGCTGGGATGCGCAAGTCCTCATCTAGTTGGTTTAGGAGATTAATGAATCCCATGAGAGACGCGGTATTTGAATGCTGGCAACAAAGGCTGATGAGTTCTGTACGAAAATCGGCAAAGGTACGAATGCTATTGAAATGTCCTGCACGGATCGCGGATCCGATGTCCAATTTACCGTGGTGCAAGCGACCGAGGAGGTAGGCTACTTTGAGCGATTCATCGGTTATTTGTCTATTGTGTATTTCTGTTTCGACTTCTCTGAGGAAATCATAGACAGACCAAGTTGGGTCCTGGCCGGTAAATCTGGGACGATTGGCATCGTCGAGATAGATAGACTGTGGAGGGTTGGCCATGGCTGGAAGTGTAGAAGTGGCGGCAGGAGAGATGTGGGAGAGAGAAAAGGTAGTGGCAGTTAAGGGCGAGCAAAACGGGGTATGAAGGGAGGCAGGAGAGGGAACGACAGGGGAAGGAGTAGAGGAAGAAGAAGGGAGTGTAGAGGCAGGAGTAGAGGAGGAGGTATCTGGATTTACGAGGGTAGGACGGGTAGTAAGTGATTCTGCGGGAAGTGAAACGGGAGTCTCAGGTACAGGGCGGTGATACTCTTTGCCACTTCGTAAATGAGTGATTGTGTTCGAGTCGGCAGACGGGGTAGGATCAGGTGATGTTTCTGGGTCAAGAGGGCTGGTATTAAGCGGTTGACGTGGAAAATATGACATTTAATGCGGCAATGGAAAATAAAAGGATGAAGATGGATACGTAGGTGGAAATGTATAATATAACAATGAGAGAATGGAATACACGAGTGGCGTGAAAATGAATGAAGGTGCGGGGATGGATGGTTTAAATAAAAGGCGAAGGATGAGATGGGGTATAAATAACGTAGGTGAAGATGAAAATGGGGTAATGGAAATGAGATGGAATATTTACAATAACCAATCTGTAGAGAAAATCGAGGATAATCTCTATAGAAAGGAAAGATATACTATAGTTACACAGTAGAGAGTCGAGATGTATGACGTGCAGGGGTGGCTGGGCGTAGCTGGGCTGGGGCGGGGCGGGGCGGGGCGGGGTGGCGGTGGAGAGACAGCTGGGCGGAGAGGAGAAGAGATGCCGCGATGAATCACCGGCAGGGAAGGGCGGGCTTAGGAGGCTCCGTAATGCAGACCAGATGTGGCGGCGGCGGCGGAGGCCGGTGGTGGGTGGTGAGGGCAGATGTTGGTGCAAGGCAGGTGTAGAGCTGTTGAGTTGCAAATGCAGAGAATGGTGGTGGGCAGGCAGTGGGCAGACAGTGATAAGTGGCACCGTGGGGGCAGGAGTTATGATGAGTTCAGAACAGGTGCTGGGAACAGGTGCAACAGGTGTGTAGGTCGGCGACGGTGACATGTGCGGTCAGGAACAAGGCGTATGGGTGCGGATGTTTGAGAGGTGAGCACTGGTGAGAAAAATTGTACACTCGGAAAGCACAGCCAGGTATTACACCACTAGAGGCACTGAGGAGGGGCGAGGCTGGCAGATGCAAGACGTCGTGTATCTTGTGATGTCACTAAATTGGTGGAGGCGGTCAGAATCTGATGGTTCGAAACACCGCTGCTACCAAATGTAACTTGCAATACTTTGGTGATAGAAACTCCGTGTACAAAGAGCTAGATAAGGAGTTTATTACAAGCTCACAGTAAAATAGTCTGCCCGACTAGGCTGCCTGCTATCAACGCCGTCTTCAGGCGTGGGAAAGCGTGCTGACCTAGCAAGTTTAGTGGAGGCATTTTTTCATTGGTGGGGTGGACATATATACATCGGGGGTAGACATATTGTGGAGGAGGTACATATATAATATATATATATATATATATATATATATATATATATATATATATATATATATATATATATATATATATATATATATATATATATATATACTTAACGACATTCATTAGGTGCATCAAAAGCCTTCATTACGGTAGTTATTAAGCAGTTTAACTCCATTATCAGTTTTTGTCTCGGTGTAGGTGTTAATGTTAGGATCACCATGTTAGTCTTCTAGCCTAAGATGTTGTAATCATTATAAAGATAAGATTAACACTGCTAGAGTGGGTTGACCTTGATCTCTAAAGGCTGCCATCCACAAGTCTCAGTCTGGATCAGTGTCTTCTCAAGTCATGGGCATGTCGTCACCCACAGTTTATGATTATACAGCGTAATATTTCCTTAATACACAAACTGAAACATATAGTTTTCCCATTTTATCATGATTTATTCCTCACATAAACATAGTTCATGAAGTTAATCATTATATTACTATTGTTCAGTATTGCTGAGTTTCCGTATTGAGAGTAATGGAGCAGATATGGTTTCGTCTCACCATGTCATGTGCGAAGCTTACAGCACCCCCCCCCTCTCCGCGACTCCCTGTGGGGGATCCTCCCTCTTACCCCAGGTGGGGTTGGGAAACACCTTCCCTCCCCTCCCATACACATCAGTTCACCTCAAAACTGTGGACAATCATAATACGTCATATAAAGGCGATTATTATCCTTAGGTAGAACAATGTAAATTATGCCAATAAGTCGGGTTGAAATGTCAACCTTGCGAAATGGAGTTTACCTACAACAAACATCTTTCCTAAATGGAACTGTATCGAGGTTACTCGCTTCACTCACGTGGACTGTTTCGAAGTAAATAATCACAGTGGTGCCATATCTCCTCAAATCCTCGTGCCCCTGTAACACGCGGGAATGCTGGCAGCTGTACAGTAAGCAACAATAATCGTGTCGTGAAATTCGGTGAAAACATAAGCTAACGGGCTAAGCGTCTGGTACATTCCGCCGTCTGTCATACGGACGGTTCATAATGTTTCACGAGTTACATATAATCTTCGGACAAAACCGCGACACGACTACTGTTGCTCACTGTACCTGCGTTAGGCAGCATAAAGCACTAAAGTGGGTTCATTAGTGGGAATGAACTTACTACCACTTGTTGCCCCATCACCGCAACTGATACTATAATGCTTTACACTACGGACACAATTGTCTTCATTACAACCTTTACAAAATATTATGTTCCATAACTACCATTGCTAATGTCATGAACCTCCAGTTATCTGCTACCATAGCTGCCACCGTCGCCGTAACTACCACCATCATTACGACCAATATCATCACCTCAACTGTCTGTCATATACTTCATGCACCGCTGTTATATTCTCCATTATTGCCGTGGCATCACCGCTATTACTATTATCATTGCCAGTATTATCACCACACCAACACCAGTTACCATTACGGCTCACCACTACCACCACAATTATTTTCATCACAATCAAATCCATTAGTACTATTATTATCCTGAAATAAGTTACTGCCACCACCATCATTACCCCTGCCGTACCCACTGTTAACCCTGCCATTACAACCACCATCGCTCTTGCCAACCACACCACCACCACCACCACCACCTGCTGACAGTCCTATCATGACCAGTATTGCCAATATTACCAACATCACAACCAACCCTACCATTGCCGCCACCACCACTGTCAATCATACATCGTCACCTTCACCACCACGACCAACATTTCCATCAGCATCACCATTGCTAACACCATCATCATTAATCCCCACCACTACCACCACTTTCAACTCTGCACCAGCATCAACAACCACCATAACCATAACCCCCACCACAACCACCATCACCTTCACCTTAACTCTCGCCACAACCACCACCACAACAGTATTAATCCCCACTATAACAACCACAGTGACCACCGCACCACTGCCACTGTTATTACCACCACCTCACCAACACTACCACAATCACAACCACCACCATCACCACCACACCACGTAGCTTCTGGTCAAGACTTCGGGAAGAGAGATGAAGTTGTGTGGAGGGGAGGACTTTGTCAGTTGTAATTAATTGCTTCCAACGTTGTCTTGCCCGCCCTTATAGACTCCCTCATCTTCTCAGGCTTGATATCGTTTTCTTTGATTTTTCCTTTCTCTCACTTTCAAGTGTTTCGCTTCATCTCATCAAATCTCCTTCATTAGCTATTTTTCCTTAGCTCCCGTCTCTCTCTCTCTCTCTCTCTCTCTCTCTATTTTAAATAACAGAGCAGAGGAGGGAAAAACAAATAAATAAAAAAATAATCCATACACCAGATTACTGGTGTCCTCTGTTCATAAAATATGTATATCAGTTAGACTTGAACAGCTGTAGGCTGAAATTTGGAGGGAAACAACTTTGGGGATGCGAGTTCCAGAGAGATGCAGTTCGGGGAATGAAAGAATTCGGGGAATGAAAGAACTCTGTTATATATATATATATATATATATATATATATATATATATATATATATATATATATATATATATATATATATATATGAGGGGCATTCAAAAAGTTTTGGCAACAGGGTAATAAAAGCAAATTAATTGAGATACACATTTATTGAAGTTCACACTCCTTCAACATACTCTCCTCTAAGGTTTACACACTTCTGAAGCCATGTCATTCACTTAACAAAGCACTCCGAGTACTCAGACACATGTATACCCTTCAGTTCTGAATTTATCCTCCTGGCAAGGTCCTGTTCCATTCGCAGAGGATCCCAGCAAGTTTTTCTGACAATTTAGGGAATAGCCAAAAGTCACACGGTGCCGTCCTGACCTAGCACATATATATATATATATATATATATATATATATATATATATATATATATATATATATATATATATATATATATATATTGGTACAGTTGTAAAGTGTGCATTTTTGTACACTGAAAAACGAGGGTTTGTGCCCCGCCAGGGTAAAAAACTTTGGGAGTGTTCTTCTGGCCACATACTGCATTGGCGGACACAAGGGATGCTGTGGTTGAACCAGTGTCGCATACTATACAGTATACTTGCACCCAGTCAGCTTGCACAGGCCGATTACACTTGGTTCACAGACTACACACACATATCCAAAGCCGTTCCAACACAACAATTACACTTACAAGCACTTCTCACCCTACATACAATCTCTACTAGACAGCCTAAGCCACTTGGTAGAGATACATTAGCTGTATTGTCCCCATTTCGGTAGGGATAGGCCGGTCCTGCAGTAGACACTCAAACGGCTGATGAGATGAGATGAGAGATATATATATGGGTGGCCCCCCTAAAAAACAAAGTAGAAACTATTCACTTCCACAAGGCTATATATGTTCCGTATCATCAATGAAGGCACTATGTGAGAAATTTAAAGAATTGAAAAATTTTTTGAGGTCACACCTGATGCCGTAATTCTGAAAAAATTAATTGAAAACATATCATTGGCTGCTTTTGAAAAAAAACGAAATATGTATTTTCATCGTTTCCAAACATAGACATTTGTCATTTTAGTGCTAAAAGAACACATTTCACCCTCCGACTCCCGTTGATGTATATACACGTCCACACGTCACTGTGATTCCCATTGACATATATAAACAGGCAGCAATTGCAAGGTCTCTAATTTGAACAATTTTCAAATTTTGAGTGTGATTTTTGTACATATACACAGGACACCTTCCTCTACAAGATGCCAGGCAGGGTCAATGCCTTACCCCGCGTGACCTCCCCCCTCCAGCACGCCATTGTCTCGGCAATGCACCTGTTACCAGTGACTGGCCAGCATTAGAGGAAGAAACAGTCAGAAATAATGATCAGGTAATGTCGCCAAAAAAGGTCAAGTATGTTGATGTGTTTGGTGAGTGAAACAATGCTTATATTGCCTATATTACTGTGTGAAAATCAATATACTTTCATATTACATATAAATTCGTGCCAAATAAATAAATAACTATCGTTTATGAGTGGTATGGAATAGTTACCCTTCCATAGAACTTGTTTTCTTTGGAGCCACCCTGGTAGAAAACACAGTAAGGTAAGGGGAACTGCTATCTGTATAGAGTATTTTAAACCTCAGATGAGCGACTTCTCTATGAATTTTCGATGTTTCTCACCAAAAGTGGAGATTTGAGCCAATTTTTTTTTTTTCCAAAATTGGTCGGGATTGGGGGGGGGGGGTCAGTGGTGGAAAATCGGTCGGGATGGGGCGAGTTAAAACATTATGTACAGGAATAATGCATTTGTCTTCATCAAAGCAGCTTTCATTGTAACTGGCAATCTTTTCTGGCAGTCACGGACGAGCTGCAGTATGTACGGTACTGCTTTTGAGTCTCGTCTCTCATCAGGACATCATTTTATGACTGGATGAGAGCCACACCTCTCTTGGAAGTCGTTGACAACCTTCAAATGTTTGCACTTGGCCAGAAGCAACATATATCTGGGGTCTGTCAGCCAGGGGTTGGGTGAGTTCGCCATGAACGCCCTGGCATCATCTTGCCCTGTTATAGAGAGTAAGTTGAAGAACTTCAATGAACGACTGGTGATGTAAGTTGCCAGTGAAGTGTGGTGGTTGAACACATCACCATCGAAACGTGCCAGTTTCCAACAAAGATGGTCCAGGTTTACCACCATAGCTGCTTTAGTGGCGTCGTCAATACGATGATCAAAAAAAGTAAGCGGCAGCAGATGCTCTGAGAAGTATTAATAAATGGCGGTGTAATGGCTTGGAAGCTGCCTTCGCCACAATGCAATCGGGGTACTCATGGAGCAGAAAAATCAGCTTCTTGTCTTTGAAGGGGGCCTTCTCTGGATGTGGTGACTTATGCCAATAATGTATGAATACAGGCGACACAAACAGACTTACTCTTTTGACACCAGCTGTCTCGCTTGCCATCAAGTTCATTTGCTTCCTGAATAAAAAAATCTTCAGCAAATATATTGCTTTTGCCATCCAGAGCTCATTGTGCACAGACCCTGAAGCACGAACTTGCTGCTGGAGAATATCTCAAGAACATATAAGAGAGCTGTAGTAACTCCCTATAATCATCTCTTGGGAGCTGGCTGTTCATGGTATCAGTGCAGAACAAAATAATTTCTTCGTGTAGACCACTGGGCATTCTAACAAACAACTCGACCGCAGCAGGATATAAATCAGTTTTTTCTATAGCTGGTCAAAGTTTTAGGAAGCGCCTGAAGACTTCCACTTCAGGTCCACTGCTTGGCCCTAGAGGAACTTTGAAGACAGCAGACAGTATCAGCTCAGACACATCATGATGGCATGCGATCCAGATGAGCTCTTTGTCCAAAGCTTTCTCTACTGGACCGCATGCAACCATCTTCAGGCCTGTGTTAGCTGCTGTTGTATCAAAACAAGCCCCTGAATCATTAGTTTTAGATTCTATTCATCCAGTGTTTGATGTATGCGTTGCACTGTGCTTTCCCAGTGCTGCGGTTTATCTTGGAAATCCCGGGAAATTGCTCTGTCTCACTGCTAGTCATCAAAATGGCAACTCGGTCCACTGCTGGCTTACTGTTCCCAGCAATATCTGGGAGCAATTTACCATCCCAGTGTAGGAGAAGTGGAATGTCTGGTGTGAAAGCAGCCCATCGATCAGTTACTTCTTCTCTGCGAGTGGTAGCTTGTGCTCGCTGTATAGTATTTCGAGACAGTACTACAGACTCCAGGTTATGACCAAGGGCTTGTGCGCCAGTGCCCACGACGAACATGGCTGAATGATTAGGAAGTTTGACCTAATCAAGCGTGGCAGCTACTTCCTTAGTTTCAATGGTTTTCTCTACTTTGCTGTCTAATTTGCTTGGATTTTGATGACCCATGAAATTCATCCTCAGACTCTGCTGATGAGGAAGCACTACAGCCTTCAACGTCAGTAGAACGGGATGGTACAGTCATTTCCACCTGCTATGCAATGAGCTTGCATTTTTCTTTTCGAGCGTTGGCTTGATCACTTCTGTGCAGCTTACGAGCTTCCTTGTTTGCCAAGATTCTGTCCATCCTGGACATACTCCCACTGCAGGGATTCTGTTGCTGAAATAGCAGGAATTGCTTATGCTCTACGTTTGTCATAGTGAGCAGAGCATCCTTTCGAGAAATATGAAACAGCTTTGTGATTTATTTTTTTTTTCTGCAGCGACCTGTTGTTCCTCAATACACAGTACTCTTTGTGAAGATTCTTGAGCTCGCGAATACCCGAGTTTACCCTTTGGATCGGGATGCGTGCATTATCTCAGATCACCATTACCTTGTCAATGGTACTGTTAGTGCTGTGACTGATTGTAAGACCGTTCTGATGGTGAAACATGTTCCTGAGGACATTGGCATTAATTGGCAGGCGAGCACCCAATATATCTTTCTCGGGCTTGCCCAAAAGCCATACTTTTGGACTGCTTCTTGTCATAGGCACGACCTGTGAATGGAACACACTGATAAGCAAGGCTTCATTATAACTAACTATAATAACACTCATCGGAACATTATTTTGATATTTTAGCTTCAATTCGCTTCGCATATCTGGATACTTATGATCATATGCTGGATACAATGATTATTAAGGGGTTAAACATTGTGTTTGATTTTAGAAATATTCCATTATTCATGAATCAAATATTCATCAACAAGTGCCTGGTATGTGGAGTGTAAAAACCTAATATATCGACGTAACTTTTTGGTGTCATTATTGGTAGGTATAATCATGACATAAATTTTACTTGCCACATCAGAGCAATTCACTGCTCGATGTCACGACACGCTAGTCATCAAGAGCACACCAATGTACGTGCTACTGTGTGGAGAAATAGTCGTCCACTGAGTGACTGATTGACCACTGAGTCACCTACGAGCCACCCAGGGTGCGCGCGGTGTGGACGCGGTACTTTTCCGAGTGCGCCAGAGTTTCCAATAGATGGCTGCAACACGCAGCAGTGGTAGACGCATGTTACAATAAGTATGTCTACCGAGTACTGCCCAAGCTTTATTCAATGCTTAGTTAGATAGTTGTTGCAGTTTTAGGGTAGTTAAAGGCAGTTACAAGCCATATATTCATTAGACGATTAGACATTTGTGATCAAACATAATATTATTAGGATCACATATTTCTTCCTCCGGGGAGTCATTTCTAAATATGAGCCGATTTTCTTGATTTTTTGCATGAAAGCTGCTTAAGTGATATGGAACTGAAGTAGCCTTGTGGAGAAAAATAAATTTGAAAAAAAATAAAAAAAATAAAAAATCTTTTTGGTACATTTTTGGGCTACCTTAATATATATATATATATATATGTCTATCTATTGCCAGACGCCTCAATCCCGTAAGAGGTGGCCACAGACAAATCGCCTTCATGTCGCCCTGTCCCCTGCCATTTCACTGCCCTGCTCCCAGCTCACACATCCCTCTCTCATATACCTCTCCACTCCATCCCTTCATCTCATCCTTCCTCTCCCTCCCTCCACCTCACTCACGTACACTCTACTCGTCAGTCTCTCGCTCTCCATCCTCTCCAAATGGCTAAACCACCTCAATGTGTTTCCCTTAACGCTTCCTGTCACATCCACATCCACACCACAATGCTCCTTCACTTCCTCATTTGTCAGTCTGTCTCTCCATGTGACTCCAAATGCTCCTCTCAGATAACTCATTTCCACTGCCCTCCTTCTTGACTTGTCCCTCCAACAAGGTCCAAGCTTCACTTCCACAGATTAGAATTGGTATCACAATACTGTCATGCAGTAACCTTTTTCACTTCCATGCTTACTTCGCTGTTTCTTATAACTGCTTTCAAGGAACCAGCAACGTTTCTTCCTTGTTGTACTTTTTCAAACACTTCACCCTCATAACTTCCATCCTTACTCATCACACTACCCAAGTTCTTAAACGCACTCACATTTTCCATTTCCTCCTCATCCAGCCTCACTGTACAGTCAGTGATTTCATTTCTCTCGAAGACCATAACTTTACTCTTCCCTACATTCACCTTTAGATTCCATTCCTTACACACTCTCCCAAACTCATTCACCGAGCCTTGCAGCTCCCCTTCGTCATCACTTAACAACACAGTATCATCTGCAAACAACAGTACAGGGAGTTTCCACACACTGCCCTCTCTCATTAGGGCCACTCCAACAGTTTGAACAACCATGGAGACAAGATACATTCCTGTTTCAATCCAACATTCAAACAGAAAAATTCACTCAGTTCACTGTCCACATGCACTGTAGCCTTAGCACCCTCATACATACTCTTCACGACATTCAACAACTTCCCATTTATTCCATATATTCTTAACACTTTTCACAATCCTTGTTTATCCCCATGTCACATGCTTTCTCGATATCCATGAAGGCCGCATACAACTTCTTTCTCTTCTCTAGAAACTTTTCACTGAAGACTTAAGAATGAATATCTGATCTACACAACCTCTTCCGTTCCTAAAACCTCCCTGTTCTTCTCCAACTAATACCTCTATTTCCCTAACTCTGTCAATAAGTATCCTACCATAAACTTTTCCTATTACACTAAGAAGACAAATACCCCTATGATAACCAAACACTTCTTTTTCCCCTTTTCCTTTGTACAGGGGAATAATTATACCTGACTTCCAATCCTCCAGGACTTTACCTTCCTCCCAGGCCAATCTGCACATCTTCCACATCCATTCTACTACCATCTCTCCCCCATGCTTCAGCATTTCATCACACACTCCATCAATTCCTGGGGCTTCCCCCGTTTTTACTTTCTTCATTGCTTCCACAACCTCCATCCTACTGATTTCTTTTTCTCCTCTCACATCCCTCCGTCTCCTAGCCATTCCCCAGCCACTTATACTCGCATTACTTTCATTCTCTATGTTCAACAATTCCTTAAAGTGTTCTCTCCGTCTGCTCACCTTTTCTCCCTTCTCCACTAGTAATCTACCATTTTTGTCTTTCACTCTCTGACTAGCTTCTTTAACACCCTGTCTAATTCTCTTTACCTCTTTCCAGATCGTTTTCTTACCTTCCCTCCATTCTACACTCAGATTCCTTCCATATTCCTCATCCACTCATTTCTTACTCTCGCTTACTAATCTTTTTACCTCTCTCTTCCTCTCTACATTTAACTCTCTCTTCTGTCCTCCACACCCTTGTTTTTAATCCACTCACTATATGCTTTGTTCTTTTTTTTGCCACAGACTGTCTCACCTCTTCATTCCACTATGCTTCTCCTCTCACCCCCTTTCGTCTTCTCTTCGCCTGGCACACGAGCTCACATGCTGTACAGATTTCTTCTATGAATATCTTGCACACACCTGCCACGTCCCCCATCTGTTTCGGATTATATTTACCCAATCGCTTCTCCACTTCTCTCTTATATTCTGCCTTTTTGCCATCCTCTTGTAACCTTTCCACCCTCCTTGTATAACTAATTCCTCCTGTCCTTCCCTTCTTCTATTCCTCCACTTCATTTCAACCTTGACTTTCAATATCACCAAGTGGTGGTCAGAAAGTCCACTCCCCCAGCCTCTATATGCTTTTGCATCCATTACACACCTCTTTCTATCTTCCACACACACATTATCAACCACTGCCTTCCTTCATTCAGTTCACCACCCACCCTTCTCATCACTCGCCACGTATACCAATGGATCATTTTGTGTCTGAACAGGGTATTGGCTATCACCAACCCCCTCCTAGCACAAATGTCTACTTGAGCACTACCACTCTCATCCACTTCTGCAGGCACACCCCACTCACCAACTACTCCATCCACCTTCACATTCTCTGCTTTTCCATTCATATCTCCAATCAAAATCACTCTCTCATTCCTTTCAAACTTTTCCATGCATGCTTCCACATTTGTCCAGAACTCTTCTTTCACCCTCCTTGCACGATCTTGCGTTAGCGCATATACACACGCAACCGACCACATTTTATAGTCTAACTTTCAATCTAACCCACACAATTCTTGAGCCAACTGATCCATACTCTCTTATAGTTTCCTTCCATCTCTTGCACACAACAATACACACTCCTTCTTTTGCCCTCTCATTCTTACCCACTCTCGGGCATATACCCCATCCATTCTTTCATTCTCTCACACTCTCACCTCTCTGTAAGTATATATTGATCATTCTCTGTAAACATCTCTCTCTCTCTCTCTCTCTCTCTAATTAATAAACAGCAGAACAGACGAAGGAAAAACAAAATGAATAAAAAAATAACCCATACACCAGGTTACTGGTGTCCGCCATTCACAAGAAATCTGTAACAGTTGGATTTGAACAGCTGTGGGTCGAAGATTGGGGGGAAACTACACTGGG
>NC_137050.1:35713935-35738935 GCF_032717465.1 Coenobita brevimanus
GTTGTGTAGATCAGATATTCATTCTTAGATCTTTAGTGGAAAAGTTTCTAGAGAAGGGAAAGAAGTTGTATGCGGCTTTCATGGATTTGGAGAAAGCATATGACAGGGTGGATAGACAAGGATTGTGGAAAGTGTTAAGAATATATGGAGTAGATGGGAAGTTGTTGAATGCTGTGAAGAGTATGTACGATGGTGCGAAGGCTGCAGTGCGTGTGGATGGTGAACTAAGTGAATTTTTCTCTTTGAAAGTTGGTTTGAAACAGGGATGTGTCATGTCTCCATGGTTGTTCAATCTGTACATGGATGGGGTAATAAAAGAGGTACAAGGTAGGGTAGTGGATGTTGGAGTGGCCCTGGTGAGAGAGGATAGTGTTTGGAAACTCCCTGTACTGTTGTTTGCAGATGTTACTGTGTTGTTGAGTGAAGACGAAGGGGAGCTGCAAGGCTTGGTGGATGAGTTTGGGAGAGTGTGTAAGAAACGGAATCTAAAGGTGAATGTAGGGAAGAGTAAAGTGATGGTCTTTGAGAGAGGTGAAGTTAGTGAATGTACAGCGAGGTTGGATGGTGAGGAATTGGAAAATGTGAGTACGTTTAAGTACTTGGGTAGTGTGATGAGTAAGGATGGAGGTTTGGAGGGTGAAGTGCTTGAAAGGGTACAGCAGGGAAGAAAGGTTGCTGGTTCTTTGAAAGCAGTGATAAGAAACAGGGAAGTGAGCATGGAAGCGAAAAAGTTACTACATGACAGTATTGTGATACCAACTCTAACGTACGGAAGTGAAGCTTGGACATTGTTGGAAGGACACAAGTCAAGAGTGAGAGCAGTGGAAATGAGTTATTTAAGAGGAGCCTGTGGAGTCACGTGGAGAGACAGGCTGACGAATGAAGATATAAAGGAGCGTTGTGGTGTGGATGTGGATGTGATAGGAAGCGTTATGAGAAACACACTGAGGTGGTTTGGCCATGTGGAGAGGATGGAGGGTGAAAGACTGACGAAGAGAGTGTATGTGAGTGAGGTGGAGGGGGGAAGAGGGAGGGGGAGGCCGAGGATGAGATGGAGGGATGGGGTGGAGAGGTATATGAGAGAGGGGGGTGTGAGTTGGGAGCAGGGCAGTGAAATGGCGGGGGACAGAGCGACTTGGAGGCGATTTGTTTGTGGCCACCCCAAACGGGATGCACACAAACAGGAGACATGTACTAAAATTGTATATTGTGAACTAAAATCAAAGTTTAATTAAAATACATTTCTCTATTTTCATAGATCCTCAGTTGAAAATAGTGGCCCAGGAAGAGGTGTGCTTCCTACAAGTGATTGATAGCCACTTTTTTTTTTTTTTTTTTTTTTTTTTTTTTTTTCCTATCGACCATTGGGGCCGAAGCCCCTGGTCATTAAGGCAAAAAAAAAAATATATATATATATATATATATGTATATACATTGACACATATATACATATATATACAAACATATATATATACATACATACATACATACACACATCCATGCATATGAACATACACACAGTCATTCACACGTACATAAATATGTAATAATTTTTATATTATATATTTTTTTTGTATTTTTATTTATTATTTTTTTATATTTTTATATTTTTTACCTTACATTATAACCAAAAATGCCTAATCTAAAGAACCTAAAACTAATCACCTAACTGACAAATCGCTAACTTATACTAAATCTTAAAGAGACAAATAACTAAACCTACACTAGTGGTAAAAAGACCTCGACCAAGAGAACACCATCGACTGCAGATATGTAATGCCTTTCTACATTACATACCTGCACTCATCACCTGGTGACTGTCAGTCGAGGCACAACCTAATATAGGGGACATCAATATATGAAAGAGAACCTGACGAGTCAGGAACATTTCCATATATGTCAGCGGTCGGCACTAATTAGAATAACTTAAGCAAGATGTTAGAATATATTTACATATTATGTATAAAAAGTGAAGAACCTCGCCCAACAGACCCCCATCGACTGCAAATGCCCAATACGTTTCTATATTGCACACTTGCACTCTTCAGCTGGTGACTGTCAGTCGAGGAACGGGGTTTAATGTAGGGGACATCAATATTAGAAATAGATCAGTGGGTGGAGGAACTATTTCAAATACATCAACTGTCAACCCTAATTAACAGTAAAATATATACATATTTACCGTTGATAAAAACCATAACTATACAGTAAAAAAGTTACATCACTCTGATCAGTCCGGTCTCTCTCAAGAAAGCCATCAATTTATCAGTCATAACAATGTCCCCATCACCCAGGATGGTGGAAAGGGTGAAGGGGACGTCTGCTGCGCCGCAGTAATTTATAAGTGAAGCACGTTCACGAATAAATCGCCGACAGCGCAGGACGATATGACTGATAGATAACACCGCATCACAGATGTCACAGTGCGGTGGGAATTGTCTTTCCATATAAGGTTTCATGTGCGTTAATATAGTGGCATTAAGCCGTAATCGCGCCAACACTTTTTCCTCAAGACGACTGGGACGGTTGGCAGTGTCCCAGTCGCTAAGGTACGGCTTGCAAGTTGGAATATTAAGTTTGGTCCACTGACCTTGCCACAGAAGATTTATTGATTTCTTTCCAAGAGAGAGACTCGACCGTAGATCACGAGGAACGTCCCAAGTCTCCTCGAGCTCTACAGCAGACTGCTCATTGCCGTAGATACGACAATGACCAGGCACCCAGATCAACGTGAATGACTTGTTGCATGAATGCAACTTATTAACGATGCGGCCCTGGATTTCGTGAGAGTCCGTATTGCAAGATGCAATTGCCTGAAGGGCTGATTTTGAATCCGAAAATATGACAAATGAGTCATGCCTAGAACTGAGAGCGTAGTCTATGGCTTTGTCAATAGCAAAAAGTTCGGAGGTAAACACAGATGTATGAGTCGGCAACCGATACCTGAGGGCACATTCAGTCGACCACACACTTGCATCCACACATTCACTCGACTTGGAGCCATCGGTGTACAAGTGGTGGGACCCCAGGTGACAAATGATGATGTTACGAAACAAGTGGTGGACCTCCGCCTCCGGCGCCTTGGCCTTTGGTGCTGGGAGCCATGTAACATCAACTGTAAAGCCAGGTGGCTCCCAAGGCACTATATTTTTTAACACCAACTTGTCACAGTCACTGGGGTCCACACCAAGCTCCTGAGTCAGTAAGTGGAGGCGAACGGCAAGTGGCCGACGCACCCCCCGCAGAAGGTGGTGGTATTGATGCAGGGGGGTACAGGCCACATTGCTGATATTACTTTTCCTAAATGTCCTTATGCCGTAGGACAAGGCCAGATGTTCGCGGCGAATACGGAGGGGAGGCACATGCGCCTCCACTTCCATACGAGCTACACGGGTACACCGGACGGCACCAAGACACCTTCGCAAACATTTATTCTGCAACACATCCAATCCTTTCAGCGTGGCATCGGATGCCAGACCATACACCTGTGCATCATAGTCTAGCTTTGATCGAATGAGGGACTTATCCACCATTAATAAAGATTTTCTGTCGGCACCCCACGTAGTACCCACTAGGTACTTAAGGACATTTACTGGTTTATCGCAATGAGCAAACAAAGTATTAACATGAATTTTAAAGTTCAAACGACGATCAAAATGAGTTCCCAACAACTTTATAAAATTTTGAAAAGGTACCGCCTGATTATCCAAAGTTAAGCACAAATTAGGTATGTTATGAGTCGTAAAAACTACAGTGGCACACTTACGGACGGAAATCTTAAATCCCCACTGCAAGGCCCATTGGCGGACAGAGTCAAAGTCTGCTTGAATCCACCCAGCAGAAAATTGTGCATTACGGGAGAAGTGCCATATTGCACAATCGTCAGCATAGAGCGAATATTTAAGATTCCTTGGGATGGGAGCTGATGACAGAATATCATTGATCATAATGCTAAATAAAGTATGACTAAGCACGCTTCCCTGCAGCACCCCGTTTTCCTGGATAAATATATCCGACGTTACGTTACGGGGCAATTTGACAGAGGAAGTCCTGTCCCTTAAGAAATTTGAAATAAAAATAGGCAAATTACCTCTTAAACCATAAGCATAGAGCTTCATTAGTATACCGTGTCGCCATGTCATGTCACAGGCTTTATGGATGTCCAAAAATACCCCTATCATGAATTCTTTATTGGCAAATGCCTCTGCAATACAATGCTCCAAAGTCATTATATGATCTAGTGAACTTCTGTATTTACAGAAGCCACATTGTTGATCATTTAACAAATTCTTCGACTCTAAAACAAAAAGAAGCCTATTATTAACCATTCATTCCATGACCTTACATAGACAAAAAGTCAACACAGTAGGACGAAATCAAGTGGGATTCATAAGACGACCAGCCTCTTTGGGTATTGGTATGACGTGCACAAAATGCCATGAGTTTGGGAACGTTCTAGATGCCCAAATCTCATTGTACAATGCTAACATCTTAATCAGGTTGTCCTGATTGAGATGCTGGATCATACCGTACATGATGGTGTCTGGTCCAGGGCCGGTGTCTTTACAGGATTTAAGGGCAAGGAGCAGTTCATCTAGTGTAAACTCTTGGTTGTACGGGGAGTCTACAACTTCTGTGGCAAAGTCAATGATCTGTAGCTCAGCCGTGCGTTTATGATGTTGGAAACGCGGATCATAATTGGCTGAGCTACTTACATGAGAAAAACTCCTGGTGAGGATGTTAGCAACGTCCACGGGCTCATCATAGATGTTATTATTTACCTGCAAGGTGGTCGCAGGGATTTTCGGGCCTTTATTATTTAATATTCTTATAGTGGACCAGACTTTACTCAATGGTGTTGTACGAGTCACCGTGGACAGAAAGGACCGCCAGGAGTCACGTTTGGCCCTTCTTATTATTCTCCTTGCCTCAGCCCGTGCCTGTTTGTATGCAATAAAATTTTCCTTAGTGGGCTGACTATCAAAAATCCTGTTATCTCCTATTGCATTTTCTTAATGCCTGTCGGCAATCCGGCGTCCACCAATGTGCTCTATGCTTCGCATGAACTGTAGAAGTCTTGGGAATAGCAGCCTCAGCTGCGTGTAATATGGACTGAGTTAAATTTTTGACCTTAACATCTATGATCTCCCCAGATATATCTAAATTGGCGATCCTTGAGAAGGATCCCCAATCTGCTTTCTTATAGTTAAATTTTGGAGGTGGAGGGTCCGAAACAATGTCGTGTGTATAAGAAAGACTGATGGGTAAACGATCACTTCCCAAGAAGTCGTCATATGGGTCCCATGAGAAAACTTGATGTATACCAGGGGAGGCCAAAGATAAGTCAATGGCCGAAAAGTTACCAGTGCGATCATCTACACGAGTCGCTCTACCATCATTCAGAAAACATAGGTTGGACTGTAGTATTAGGTAGGCTACCTGCTCCCCACGACCATCGATCCTCAAGCTACCCCATTGATAGTGATGGGCGTTAAAATCGCCCAACACTAACTTATTTCCAGGCAGATGTTCAAATAGTGAATTTAAGGCATCACTATCAATGAGGCCATGTGGAGGACAGTAGAGCGAGCAAATAGACAGATACGTGTTATTAAATTTTACTCTGCACACGACAGCTTCCAGAGTAGAATTTAGAATCACTTCTGTTTGTGGGTGTGATTTGTGTGTGTAAATGGCAACTCCGTGACCTTCATATCTTCTATATGAGTGGTAGTGTTGGAACTGTGGAGGATCAGGGTGATCCTCCAGGCGCGTCTCCTGTAAACAAATAACGTCTGGCCTGTGTATTGACAGCAAGATTGCTATATTTGGTAACTTATTCCCGACACCTCTACAATTCCACTGCAATAGAGTGAATGCGGCGGTTTAAGATTTTCGAGGGTGGCCAGTGTGCTTAGTTTTTTTATGCTCCCCGCGACCAGGCGAGTGGCTACCAGAGGACCTTTCCCGGTTCTTGTTCATGGAGACCTCCATATTTTCATCAATGACAAGGCTCCCAGACTCCACCGAGGAAGAGTTATTCTTTCTCTCTCTCACTGGACCAGGAGCGGGAAGGACATGAGGACGTGACTGTTTGGTGAGGGTGGTCAAGTTAATTTTGTCAGACTTGTCAGGCTTTTGTTTTGGCTGCACTGACTGCGAAGGAACAGCGGCAGCCTGAGAGTACGACGTATCAACAGGGATGTCAGCCAAAGAGTTGGAGTGTACAGGAGGCTTAGACTGAGAGGTAGGGCGTGGGGCATGAGGAGCGAATGTTATGTCAGTCTGTGTCTCCACGGTGCACATCACGGGACGGGACACAACCGCCGATGCATAGGAGACATTAGGCTTGGGAGTTGCATGCAACTCCTTCATCTTCTTCCTAGCATCGTAGAAGGAAATGCCCTCTGTTGCTTTCACTGTGCGGACCTCCTTCTCCTCCTTCCACTTGGGACAAGCCCTTGAGGAAGTGGAGTGAGGATCCTTGCAGTGAAAGCAGCACTCAGTCTCGGATGTACAGTTGTCAGCAGAGTGATCTACAGCCGTGCACTTGCCACACATGATGTTGGAAGCCCGACAAGCCTTTTCGTGGTGTCCATAGAGTCGACACTTTGCACAACGAAGGGGGTTCGGGATGTATGATCTGACATTTACTAATTCATATCCAACTTTCACATTGCTTGGGAGAGATACTTTTCCAAAAGTCAAAACAACTGTTGCAGTCTTCGTCCTCATGCCTTCCGAAAATCTTGTGATGAATCTGGCCTCTATTACATCTTGCTGAGCAAGTTCCTGTACGATTTCTTCCTCCTCCATAAGCACAAGATCCCTGCAGGTGATAACACCCTTGCAGGAATTCATGGCGTGCGGGATGGTTGTTTGGACATCGTGACAGTGGAACTTCCTCAGTTTAAGCAAATCCTTGACCTGAGCTGAATTCTTGGATTTTATGAGAAAGTCTCCACTCGCAAGTTTTTTCACTTGTTCCACCTCTCCTGCACACCCATCAATCACCTTCTTGATGATGAAGGGATTGAGGCTGGACAGGGGAGTGGAACCAACCGCATGAATCATGACAAACTCGGCGTTGTGTATGTTAATGTCAAGACGGGTACGTGTCTAGGGCCGTTCAGTCTGGGGGCAGTCCGTCCGTCAGGACAACCTCCCCCCCTGAAGGGGGGGGGGAGGCAGCAGTGGCATCCAACAACCAAGGGACAAATTACCCAGGGAAGACACACCTAGTCTGAGATTACCCTCTCAAACCACTCTCGGGAGGACGCGCCTGTGTGTATCTCACACCCAAGAGCGATCAGTGGGGGGTACACTCCAGAGGTGAGTAAGCAAAGGCGATCTCAGGAATTAGATATAGACACCTACTATATCTACTAAGGCCAGGGAGGAATATTAGAACTAGCTGACCTAACCTTTATTGAGGTATTTACAAAGCTATTGCCGGTGAGGCAGCCCTAGAGTGCTAGAGGAGAGAACAACGAATATACGTCTATGCTCTCCGCGACCATGCATCGAAGTCCGATAGCCACTGATATTTGGTATGAATTGTAGGGCTGTCTGATTTCCGTGTGAGGCAATTCCGTGCACTCTGACTGGTCAGAGACCCTGGCCACTCAGCTAGTTTAAGGATATATGACGCCATATCGTTTTCTTTGTCAATGGGCGTAACTCTGTGGGTGTAACTATGACAAACAGACGAAAGCCTACCATTTATTTATCTTATTCACATTAGTCCTTGTTTTTCCAGTTAGTCAAACATTAATCTCGTGCAACCTTGCTTAAATTATCGCATAAAGCTGTATAATATACTATCTGTCAATTATATATATGATTCATTCATTCATTGCCAGACGCCATGTATCCTAGACGGGGTGGCCAAGGGCTTAGAGTTAATTGCTTTACAGGGAGGGGCACTAATCCTCCACCAACCCCACTTGACATGTAGGTCATTTATTAAATATATAGGGTAAATTCCATGAGCTTCAAAAATTATTTATTGTGTAGGGGGTACACGAAATCATGGCATAGCAACAATATGACCTAGGCTAAATTGGTAAATTTAAACAATCAAATAACAACAATAATAGCTCATGCTAAGCAATCAAATAACATAACATTAATATATTATTTTATACATTCTTATAACATAACAAATGTTTATCTATCTAATACTACTGTAGACGCCTCAATCCAGGAAGGGGTGGCCACGAACAAGCCGCCTCCATGTCGTCCTGTCCATCGCCATCCGGCTACCCTCACCAAAAGTCACCCCTCTCACCCAAATACCTTTCCACTCCATCCCTCCACCTCAGTCTAGGCCTCCCCCTTCCCCTCTCTCCCTCCATCTCACTCACATACACTCGCTTGGTCGTCTCATACTCTCCAACATACATTACCTATTTAACACAGTCAGCCTGAACGTCTGATGGTCTATATTTTCAACAGCCGCCCACCGACTTTACATCCTCTGAAATATACATTAAAGATGTTATTGCCTGGAACGAGAGTGCGTTTCTGGTTTTTGTCTTAAGATTATTTAATTTAGAAAATAGTCTCTCAGCATCTGCATTTGACGTTGGCAACGAAAGAATGTACAGTGCTAATGTTGCTATCCTTTCAAATGGTTTCTTATTATCACAGTTCACGTATGACATTAGTCTTACATAAAACTCAAAAACGCCACAATCTGTTTTTCTAATTTCATCTGGAATTGTAACCCAATCAATGCTTCGCCACTCATTATCTATCAGCTGAGGATCGCAACTGTAAAGTCTTGGGACCAATGAAAGTATATTTCCAAATGAGGGAAGGGCTGTCCTGGATTTAGAGTCTAAAAATTTTACAGGGGCAAGGAAGGATGCCATGTACCATAGTTTGTTCTTTAAATCAAACCTCTTTTTTATTTCGAGGCAGAGCGTTCTTAGAAATTGCTTGCATCTGGTCCGAACATTAGCAATGAGTTGTTGGTTGCTTACAATATCTTTACTGGAAAAAAGGTTACCAACAGCATTACCTAAATATATTTCATTAAGTGGACAATGGAGAAACGTATCGGTGGGATCTATTTCAGAGAGATCTTTGTTTGTAATATCATCTTGGCAAAAATACCCTAGAAGTGTTCCCAGAAGCTGTGATACACTTTCGTGCAGGAGATGAATTGTGGGAGATGTTCTCTGAAATAACAAATTAACTTCATTGCAGAGCGGTAAGACGGTATTTAAGAAATTAAAGTAACACAATACAGAAGGGTCATTAAGGGAATTGACAATCTGCTGCACTGAAAGCAACCTTTCTTCCATTTCTTTAAGATTAAAGTATAACTTTAATGCAGTCCATTGCTCTAACACCCGTTTAATTGCATCATGGAAAGACAACCACCGTGTTTGGCATGGATGGAGAATCTTGTGGGGTTTTATGTGACAAAATTCCTGAAACTGTTTAAAATCATGTCTCCTCTTAGCACTGTGAGAAAAAAAATGAGTAAATGCATCTTAGCAAGTCCTCGCAATGTCGCGGTAGGGTCTTGGCCGCCTCTGAGGAGCAAAGGTGAAGAGAATGACATATACATTTCATAATTGTTATGCCAGGCAAGTGTGCCAGCAGTCTACTACATAAAGAATTATTGGGCCCCATGATATTTGATGCTCCATCAGCAGCTAATCCAATAAAGTTCTGAAGTGGAATTCCATGTGCGTTAAGTGTTGTTATTATCAAATCATACAAATATTGACCACAGGATCCAACAGAGTTAATGTTACCATACATTTCAATAAGGTCTAGCATTCTTGTCTGAATAGTCTTGGTTTCAAAATCTATAAAACGAACTAAGATAGCACATGATTTTTGCGTACTAATATCTGTCATTACATCTAAGATGATAGAGAATTTGTTGGTTCTAAGTTTGTTCACAGTGTCTCCTTTCATGTTATATCCTACTGACTTCACCACCTCTGCGCATTTTGCCCTCTTTAAAGACAGAACCTGGCCTATATTAGAGTCTGGAAACATAACTTTCATTAAGGGTATCATGTGATCAACCAAAAGGAACGGGAGATTGTGCTCTGCGATGAAGCAGGCTATCATTATCATTGCAAATGCCACCCCATTGGTGGCGTAGGGAGGGGGAGGTAGCGCCCCCATTTGGATATCCTGTTGCTGGTCCTCCTGCTGCAGCCTCTCAACGTTGGTAATGTGGTGCCTGGACGCCTTGTGCCTCTTGATTGACGTAATTTCAGCCCCCAGAGACCTCTTGCAAGCGTTACAGTGAGCGTTAGATGAATAGTATTCCACTCCTGCCAACCAGGGCTGATAATCCGCGTTAAGCAACCACTCGTCTCGAAATTTCTTGGTGGGTGGCATGACAACATGTAAACGCATGAAATACATAATTAACTATCGGTACCTATTGATGTCATCCTACTAATAGCCTATAGGTAATCATTCATTCATTCATTCATTCATTGCCAGACGCCATGTATCCCAATCGGGGTGGCCAAGGGCTTAGAGTTAATTGTTTTACAGGGAGGGGCACTAATCCTCCACCAACCCCACTCACGTAGGGTTGCCAACAGCATCTGGTGTTCCCAGGCGGTCACCCATCCAAGTACTAACCAGAATTGTAAGTAATTTCATGATATCGTATATTACATATGTGTACTGTAAGTATTACTTTATTCCATCATATCATCACTACGATATCGTACATTATATTATACAAAAGTGTTATTTTACTTTTCTCTATCATCACGTTCTCTATCAATATAAGGAAGAAAATGAAGAATTAATGCTGTAGGGCAAACATTTCTAAATCACACAGAATAATTCAGGGTTGAACATAATAACCCATACAGTAATAAAGAAACCTATAGTAACTTACCGAAGCCTTGGGAATAGTGACCGTATCCTTACTGATACACCCCAGTTCAAAATATTTTTCTGGGCACCTGTACTGGACCAAGGTTAAGGACAGATTGGACCCTCGGTGCTAGTATGACTAAGCATGTTGACTACGACAAGATTGCATCTGACCTAAAATTGTACATGTCACAGTGTATTAAGTGTATACACTATTAAAATTCCCCAACATAGGCATTTACTTCGCGTAAATCATAGAAATTTGCAAAATAAAGAGAAAATCCGTATTTTCCGTGGAACGGATGTGTGACGTCACACTCATCCATATACGTCATCGATGCTCTTTTTTTTTCCGTGCTAGCAGACGAATTTCCGTAAATGGCAGCCCTGAACTGTTGTTAGTTTCATTTCGAGTTGTGTGAAGCTTCAGTTGCTCCATTTTCGTAATTCGGAAAAAGGTTTGTGTTTTGAAGCTGTAATTGGGTCAGTGTCTCATAGATCTCTGTTCAGTAATGGTTTAAATTTGCTTATGAAATATTTTTCTTTTGATTTTCTTAATATAGGATCATCCTTTTTTAATATTGAAGTTTGGAGACCTTTTTTTTGCACATTTAGCTATGTGGGTATTAACATATAAACCTTTACCGTGATTAATATGATCCCTATGTAGGTTAGTACGAAGCCTGAGATTTGAGGTCTCGCCTATATAAATCTCTTTGCATCCACCGCAGCTAATTACGTAAATGCAGTTTTGTGTCGAGCATCCCATGTTTTCGTTAATTTGGAATGTGTAGTTGATACTGGGAAAAGTGAATTGACTGCCTTCAGTTATTTCCATGCAGAGTTTACATTTTTTGTCTTCACATTTCTTCACTTTGAAACTAGATATATTATTAAACCTAGCCCTTGTTAAAATTCTTTTTAGATTATTGGGTTGCAGCTTTGCTTTAATTAAGGAGACATCTTTATATATTTCTTGTGTTTCAGGTGCTTTTTGAAGAACATTAATTGTACATGAGACTTCTTTAAAGTGATCATCATAATTTGGGTTATAGGCTGTTATATATGGTATTGTGTGTGTATCACTGGCTGTTTCTTTATTACTGGAGCTCCGAAGGTTGCCTTTGGCTTCGTACTAACCTACATAGGGATCATATTAATCACGTTAAAGGTTTATATGTTAATACCCACATAGCTAATCAATCAATCAATCAATCATTTCCTGTGGCACCCTCGGGGATGCATAGGGCCTCGATGAACTCACACCACCACATCCTATCTTGTGCTAACTCCTCAAGATCTCCCCAACACTCATCTCCAGCTTCCCGTCTCATTGTCCTCACCCACGTCTCTTTTGGCCTTCCTCTACCTCTCCTACCAGGTGCCACCCACCCTGGTGTACCTCATACTATTCCCTGTCTCCTATACACATGTCCTAGCCACTTCCATCGTGAGAATCTAACATATTCATCGATCGGCTGCACTCCCGTTATTTCTCTAATTCTACTATTTGCTAAATGTGCAAAAAAATGTTCTTTAACCTTCAATATTATGCCCTTCTATAAAGTGAAAAAGGATGATCCTATATTAAGAAAATAAAAAAATATTTCATAAGCAAATTTAAACCATTACTGAACAGAAATCTATGAGACACTGACCCAATTACAGCTTCAAAAAACAAACCTTTTTCCGAATTACGAAAATGGAGCAACTGAAGCTTCACACAACTAGAAATGAAACTAACAACAGTGGACAATTCATACCAAATATCAATGGCTATCAATCACTTGTAGGAAGCACACCTCTTCCTGGGCCACTATTTTCAACTGAGGATCTATGAAAATAGAGAAATGCATTTTAATTAAACTTTGATTTTAGTTCACAATATACAATTTTAGTACATGTCTCCTGTTTGTGTGCACCCTGTTGATATTTTAATAAAAGGCATCAGTGTGCATATATACATATATATATATATATATATATATAGTCACGAGTCGGCTCGTGACATCAACTTTGGTGGGAAACCGCGAACTCTAGTGGAATCCCAGTGTTTATCGTATTCACCCGGTCGGGAGTGTTTTCAGAACAATTTTTCACTGTGTCATAAATCATCGTCTTTGTGGAAGACATTAGCACTTCCACTGAGCGATTTATTATGGGCGTGTTTCGCTCATTCTAGCCGTTAGCAATGCGGCTGGACACTCACCTCATTCCCATGATTTGAAGTCAGTCAAGATTTGTACGTTGTGAAAGCAGGTAGTGTGTGGCAGTGTCCTTCCTACGACTCATTCCCACTGCCGCCGTATTCCCACCTAGTGTGATTGGCGAGAGACTTAGCGTGTGCAGTGTCCTTCCAGTAACGACACCCAGTCATCCGCTTTGTCCACTTTTCTGACCAGTATTTTCTTTTCGTTTTTTTCCTAGGTTTAAGAGTTTAGCTTTTGAGTGACCAAGTGAGTGCGATCTCCTTATTTTGAATTAATTTTGAAATGTAACGTAAATTTATTTCTTTGTAATCAATAAATTTAACAGTTCTTTTTCTCGAGCTTAATGTAATGTAAACTCGTGTTTTATTTTCCATATTAAGCTTATTTCACTTATAGCTCCTAGTTTGCATAAATGCTTTGCTATTCATAACTGGTAGTTAGGCCAGTCCTTTTGTATTAAGCTTAAAATCCGTTGTGCCAACCAGGAGTTAATGCACCAGCAAGAATCTGTTATCATTAATAGCATTTGTTATTGATTGTCAGGGGTGAAGTCACTTTCTCCAGAGGCTAACAGTACTAACAAACAGCAATTGTGAGGAATTAGTCTCTGTTGTGTACTGTTGAGAAAGCTTATAAATTCTCTTCCTTAGAGAATCGGTGAAGCAAGCCGGCATAAAGTAATCATTGCTTGATTTTCACAAGACAATTCATTGTCCCTGCTCTCAGTATTATTGAATAATATCCTTTAATATTGCATACTCTTTAAAAACCCCGTGACACACACATACACACACACACACACACACACACACACACACACACACACATATATATATATATATATATATATATATATATATATATATATATATACAGAAATAGAGGTGGGCAGGCCATATAGCAAGAATAAGGGATAACCGATGGAGGAAGAGGCTGACTGACTGGACACCAAGAGAATGTAAGCGTAGCAGAAAAAGGCCAGACAGGAGATGGAGAGATGAGATAGAGAAATTTGCAGGGAAAACATGGCAAAGATTGGCTCATTCAAGGAATTCGTGGAAAAGGTTGGGGGAGGCCTTTATTCAGCAGTGGACTAGTTATGGCTGATGATGATGATTATGATGATATCATATCTGTATATGTATAATATATACCGGTATATATATCTATAATTAATATTTATATACAGGGATCACGCATACATATATATATATATATATATATATATATATATATATATATATATATATATATATATATATATATATATATATATATATATATATATATATATATATTGTTACATAGCCTATGATTTCATCATCCTTTGTGTAATTCTAACGTACAGTAAGCTGCATGTTTGATCACGAGCGTGTTCTACCTCACTCCCCCCTCCTCCCTTATAGTAGAGTAAGTCGTTCTTTCTGTTGTTCAGAGCAGGATTGTCAACTCTTTGTCCCCATGGCTTCATTTGCGCGTCCTTCGTACAAGTTGTATCAAGCTCTGCCAGCCCCTATATAATGAGCTCAGTCTCTGCATTAATTGCCACTTAGATCTACTCCTCATTTTGTTCACATCTCTGTCCTCCCCTGTACAGTTGTTATTATTGTGAGTGCTCAGGAAGTCTCCAACCATCTAGCAGCTGTGTAATTTGAGTATAATTGTTATTGCATTTTTTCTTGTACTGTGTAGCATAAAGTGTTAATTCTTAGGCCTAGTAAGGTTTTTGTGATTAATGTAAGGTTTTATGTCAGCCAATTGTTAATAATAGTTTGTATCTGTAATAATTTATCTTGCATTAACTGAGCATTATCCAGTGTATTGTCATTTTATCAGGGCTGACTTAGATAAATTTACTCTTGCTAATTTCGTGTTAAAAGAGGCTATTGCAGTTAACCATATATTTAACCTGTTTTTTGACATTACATTATCCTTATGAGTCCTGAATGTTTTGTTGTTAGTTTGAGCATTAAACTTTAACTTGTAATTTTACCTAACTCTTTTGTTTTGAACCTGGAACTTTACGGGACAGTAGTGATTATTAGTGTTCTCACTTAAAGTGTACATTATCTTTCTCTGTTCCGTAACATAAATTTGGCGACCTCTTATCAGGATATTCAGCATATTATCATAAGGATATTGCTTGATATTTTGTGACTGTGATTTATTCATGATGTCTACTATTACTACACTTGATGAAGCCAAAGATTTCTTGTCAAATGTGCAAATAGTGTGTGATGTAGAAAACAGAACAAAGAATGAACTTAAGCTTGTTGCTCAACAATTGGGAATTGCTGCTCGCTCTCATCATTCTAAAGATCAAATTGTTGACGTGATTAATGAAAGCTTGTTCAATGTAACTCCTCTAGATGAGCAAACGCAGATTGAACTAGCTAAGTTACAGCTAGCCCTGCAGGAGGCTCGTGCTAAGGAGGCTGAATTTCAGGGAAAAGCTAAGGAGGCTGAGGCACAAGTTGAAATTGCTAGGATTCGGGCAGACCATGAGTATCGCATGAAACAAGGTGGAACTGGATCATCTAGCTCTGATGATTTTGATGTGGCTAAAAATGTTAAACTTGTCCCTCCTTTTAATGAATCTGATTTAACAAAGTATTTTCAGTTGTTTGAGAGGGTAGCTACAGGTTTTAATTGCCCCAAAAAGTATTGGCCAGTACTCCTTCAAACTGTTCTCACCGGTAAAGCTCAAGTAACTTATGCATCTTTGCCTCAGGATCAATCTGATAATTATGATGTTGTTAAGAGCTTGATTCTTAAGGCCTATGAGCTTGTTCCTGAAGCCTATAGAGTAAAATTTAGGACAACTTATAAGCAAGATAAGCAATCTCATGTTGAGTATGCAAAAATCAAAGAAGATCTGTTAGAGCAGTGGTTAAATTCTAAGAATGTGGATTCTGATTTTGACAAATTTAAGCAGATGATTTTGCTGGAGGACTTCAAAAGGTGTATTAGTAAAGATGTAAGCCTATATCTTGATGAGAAAAGAATAGATAATTTGTCTGATGCTGCAGTTTTAGCTGATGAATATGTTCTCACTCACAGGAGATATTCTAAAGAAAAAGGGAAAGCTGAGAGTAAGTACGTTGCCTTTACTCAGAGTACAGGTAACAGGAAAGAGAATAAAGATGATGTTTCTCAGGAAGTAAATACCAGCTTCACCTCTAGATTTCAGAAACGTAAATGTACTTATTGTAGTAAGCTTGGTCATACTACGGAGAGATGTTTCAGGAGACACCGTGATGTGAACAAAAAGGAGTCTTTAAATATTCAGTCAATTGGTCTAGTGTCCACCATTGAGAGTACCCAGAATTCTTTAACTGAGTTAACTGAACCTGCTTTGAGGGGTAAATTAAATCCTCATGATGAAGCTCCTCTTTTGAGCAGTAACGTGGGTGACACTCTCAAGAGTTCATGTGCTAATTTCCTGTCTGATGGTTTTTTCAGTCCTCTGGACAGTAATAACAGGAAATCAGTTAAAATATATCGTGATACAGGTGCTTGCCAATCCCTTATGCTGACCAGTGTTCTAGGCTCTAATGTTAATTCCTCTGATGAAACTGTAATCTTACAAGGTGTAGGGAATAATTACTTCTCTGTCCCTCTGTGCAGAGTGAATTTAGAGTCTGGTTTTGTTAGTGGTTCCGTTATGGTTGGGCTGGTTGAGACACTCCCAATGTCAGGTGTAACTTTCTTTCTTGGAAATGATATTGGTGGAAGTCAAGTGTGTCCAGCTCCTCAGTTGTCTAGTGAGCCAGTGGCTGCGGCCCAGGATTGTGATGTCCCTGATGTGTTCCCTGCATGTGCTGTAACTAGGGCTAAGTCTAAAGTTACTGGTGACTTAGAGGATAATGATGATGATGATGTTATCCTAGCTGACACTTTTCTTGCTAATTTGGACCACTCACCAGATGAGGCAGTACCCCGTAGTGTTGATAATTTGTCTCGTCAAGAGTTGGTTGAGTTGCAGGTTGCTGACCCTGAGTTGAAAGGTCTAGCTAACTCTGCTTGCAGTGAGGAAGAGTCAGCTGGTGCTTCTACTTGTTATTATATAAAGTCAGGAGTACTTATGAGGAACTGGAGACCCCCAACAGCATCAGCTGACTGTGAATGGGAGGTTGTACATCAAGTTGTCATCCCTCGTGTTTGTAGGCAGGATATCATTAGAGTGGCTCATGATTCCAGTTTGGCAGGACACCTTGGAGTGAGGAAGACTGTGGCACGCATTTTGAAACACTTCTACTGGCCAGGTATCTTCAGAGATGTTTCCTGGTATTGTAAGTCTTGTCACACCTGTCAAGTTGTGGGGAAGTGTAATCAGACCGAAAAGGTTGCACCTCTAGTTCCCATTCCTCCTTTTGAGGCGCCTTTCACCCGTGCGTTGGTGGATATTGTGGGCCCTCTTCCTAAGATTTCTTCAGGATTTTCTTATGTGTTGACCCTGATTGATATGGCTACTCGTTATCCTGAAGCCATTCCACTTAGAAATATCTCAGCAAAGAACGTGGTTAAGGAAATGCTAGGGTTCTTCACAAAGTTTGGTCTGCCCAAGGAGGTACAGTCCGACCGGGGAAGTAATTTCATGTCAAATGTTTTCAAGCAGTCTCTGAAAGAGTTGGGCATCACCCAGATCAAGTCTTCAGCGTACCATCCCCAGACTCAAGGAGCATTGGAGAGATATCATCAAACACTCAAATCGATGCTCAAGAAATACTGTTTGGAACATCAGAAAGACTGGGATAAAGGTCTTCCATTCGTTGTATTTGCCGCAAGAGAATCTCCAAATGAATCACTGGGCTTCTCACCCTTTGAACTACTGTTTGGCCATGAAGTAAGAGGACCCCTTAAGCTACTAAAGGAATGCTGGCTGTCGGAGGAAGATGACGTCAACCTGCTGGAGTATGTGATGAAGTTCAAAGAACGGCTGTCCACTGCTTTACAGCTGGCAAGAGAGAATTTAGGAGCTGCTCAGGAGAAGATGAAGACTTGGTATGATACGAAGTCCAGGTTACGCCACTTTCAGCCAGGAGATCAGGTTTTGATTCTGCTACCGGTTCATGGGCAACCTCTTCAAGCCAAGTTTTGTGTCCTTATTTCGTGGAGAAGAAACTCAGTGATGTCAACTATGTCATCGCCACACCAGATCGTAGAAAGAACAAGCAACTTTGTCACATCAACATACTAAAGTTATATCACAGGCAGGACGAAAATAACCCAGTCTGCATTGTAGCTGTTCCACCCGAGTCTGCAAGTGAAGCTCTCCCATGCAGTATGAGCCTGAGTGATAGTTTGGGGAAGAATCCTGATATCATGAATGATCTCCAGACTAAGGTTTCTCATCTAGCTCCCGAGGAAAGGCAGGAGTTTTCGGCATTACTGCAGGAGTACCCGCAAGTGTTCCGCGCCACTCCAGGAAGAACCACTGTGTTGATGCATGATGTCGATGTTGGAGACGCAAAGCCAATTAAACTGCCTCCTTACCGTGTGAACCCAGTGAAAGTTCCTCTCATCCAGAAGGAGCTTGGCTACCTGTTGGACCACAAGATGATTGAGCCCTGTCAGAGCGAGTGGAGTTCTCCTGTCACTCTAGTCCCTAAACCAGGTGGGTCACAGCGGCTTTGCATCGACTACAGACGTGTTAATCAGATAACCAAAACAGACACTTACCCTCTCCCTTGCGTGGAAGATTGCATAGACAAGATCGGAAAGGCTAGGTACATAAGTAAGTTTGATTTGTTAAAGGGATACTGGCAAGTACCTATGACTGAACGTGCTAGGGAGATCTCATGTTTTGTAACACTAGGAAAGACTTTTGCATGTTCTGTAATGCCATATGGTATGAAGAATGCACCAGCCACATTTCAGAAGCTCATGAATGTTGTAACAGAGGGTTTGGCAGGGTGTGTTGTTTATATTGATGATGTATTAATCTTCAGTGACAACTGGAAAGATCACCTATGCCATGTCAGTAAATTTCTTGAGTGTTTGGTTCAGGCTAATCTTGTAGCTAATTTATCAAAGTGTGAGTTTGGTCAAGCTAAAGTTCAGTACCTTGGGTACGTAATTGGTGATGGACATGATGCACCACCAGGAGCTAAGGTTCAGGTTATAAGTGATCTTCACAGACCTAAAAGTAGGAAAGAGCTACAAAGATTTTTGGGAATGGTAGGTTATTACAGGAGATTTGTTCTTAACTTTTCAATTCTTGTATCACCACTTACAGACCTACTGAAAAAGGGAGTTGAATTTGTATGGACCGATAACTGAGAATCCTCTTGCAGCAAACTTAAAGCTATCCTATTAAGTCAGCCAGTGCTCGCTACTCCAAAATATGCTAAGCCTTTTAAGATAGCTGTTGACGCAAGTGATACAGGAGCTGGGGCTGTTTTGCAGCAAGAGGATGACCAGGGTATTGAACATCCTGTATCTTATTACAGTCAGAAGTTCACTCCACCTCAAAAGAACTACTCAACTATTGAGAAAGAGCTTTTGGCCTTGATTTTGGGTTTACAGCATTTTTCATTTTATTTGTGTTCTGGTTTTGACCCCATAGTCATTTATACCGATCATAACCCACTAAAATTCCTTAGTAAGTTTAAAGATAAAAATCAGAGATTGACAAGATGGAGTCTACTTCTTCAGGAGTATTCATTAGACATACAACATGTCAAGGGGAAAGAAAATGTTATTGCAGATTGCTTATCTAGACTTTAGACAGATTGTTTTAGAGTAATAAGAAATTTCCATTGTAAATTTCTGTTTCTTTGTGGGGAGGTGTTACATAGCCTATGATTTCATCATCCTTTGTGTGATTCTAACGTACAGTAAGCTGCATGTTTGATCACGAGCGTGTTCTACCTCACTCCCCCCTCCTCCCTTATAGTAGAGTAAGTCGTTCTTTCTGTTGTTCAGAGCAGGATTGTCAACTCTTTGTCCCCATGGCTTCATTTGCGTGTCCTTCTTACAAGTTGTATCAAGCTCTGCCAGCCCCTATATAATGAACTCAGTCTCTGCATTAATTGCCACTTAGATCTACTCCTCATTTTGTTCACATCTCTGTCCTCCCCTGTACAGTTGTTATTATTGTGAGTGCTCAGGAAGTCTCCAACCATCTAGCAGCTGTGTAATTTGAGTATAACTGTTACTGCATTTTTTCTTGTACTGTGTAACATAAGGTGTTAATTCTTAGGCCTAGTAAGGTTTTTGTGATTAATGTAAGCTTTTATGTCAGCCAATTGTTAATAATAGTGTGTATCTGTAATAATATATCTTGCATTCACTGAATATTATCTGGTTTTCTCATTTTATCAGGGCTGACTTAGATAAATTTACTCTTGCTAATTTCGTGTTAATAGAGGCTATTGCAGTTAACCATATATTTAACCTGTTTTTTGCCATTACATTATCCTTATGAGTTCTGAATGTTTTGTTGTTAGTTTGAGCATTAAACTTTAACTTGTAATTTTACCTAACTCTTTTGTTTTGAACCTGGAACTTTACGGGACAGTAGTGATTTTTAGTATTCTTACTTAAAGTGTACATTATCTTTCTCTGTCCCGTAACAATATATATATATATATATATATATATATATATATATATATATATATATATATATATATATATTGTTGCGGGACGAGAGAAGATGATGTACACTTTAGAAGAATATATATATATATATATATATATATATATATATATATATATATATATATATATATATATATATATATATATATATATATATATATTGTTACGGGACAGAGAAAGATAATGTACACTTTAAGTGAGAATGCTAAAAATCACTACTGTCCCGTAAAGTTCCAGGTTCAAAACAAAAGAGTTAGGTAAAATTACAAGTTAAACTTTAATGCTCAAACTAACAACAAAACATTCAGGACTCATAAGGATAATGTAATGGCAAAAAACAGGTTAATTATATGGTTAACTGCAATAGCCTCTATTAACACGAAATTAGGAAGAGTAAATTTATCTAAGTCAGCCCTGATAAAATGACAATACACTGGATAATGCTCAGTAAATGCAAGATAAATTATTACAGATACAAAATATTATTACCACTGGCTGACAATATGAAATACAAAAACTTTACTAGGCCTACGAATCAACACCTTATGCTATACAGTACAAGAACAAAATGTAATAACATTTATACTCAAATTACACAGCTGCTGGATGGTTGGAGACTTCCTGAGCACTCACAATAATAACAACTGTACAGGGGAGGACAGAGATGTGAGCAAAATGAGGAGTAGATCTAAGTGGCAATTAATGTAGAGACTCAGCTCATTATATAGGGGCCGGCAGAGCTTGATACAACTTGTAAGAAGGACGCGCAAATGAAGCCATAGGGGACAAAGAGTTGACAATCCTGCTCTGAACAACAGAAAGAACGACTTACTCTACGATAAGGGTAGAAGGGGGGAGTGAGGTAGAACACGCTCGTGATCAAACATGCAGCATACTGTACGTTAGAATTACACAAAGGATGATGAAATCATAGGCTATGTAACACCTCCCCACAAAGAAAAGGAAATTTACAAAGGAAATTTCTTATTACTCTAAAACAATCTGTCTAAAGTCTAGATAAGCAATCTGCAATAACATTTTCTTTCCCCTTGACATGTTGTATGTCTAATGAATACTCCTTAAGAAGTAGACTCCATCTTGTCAATCTCTGATTTTCATCTTTAAACTTACTAAGGAATTTCAGTGGGTTATGATCGGTATAAATGACTATGGGGTCAAAACCAGAACACAAATAAAATGAAAAATGCTGTAAGCCCAAAATCAAGGCCAAAAGCTCTTTCTCAATAGTTGAGTAGTTCTTTTGAGGTGGAGTGAACTTCTGACTGTAATAAGATACAGGATGTTCAGTACTCTGATTATCCTCTTGCAGCAAAACAGCCCCAGCTCCTGTATCACTTCCGTTAACAGCCATCTTAAAAGGCTTAGCAAAATTTGGAGTAGCGAGCACTGGCTGACTTAATAGGATAGCTTTAAGTTTGCTGAAAGAGGATTCACAGTCATCGGTCCAGACAAATTTAACTCCCTTTTTCAGTAGGTCTGTAAGTGGTGATACAAGAATTGAAAAGTTAAGAACAAATCTCCTGTAATAACTTACCATTCCCAAAAATCTTTGTAGCTCTTTCTTTTAGGTCTGGGAAGATCACTTATAATCTGAACCTTAGCTCCTGGTGGTGCAACATGTCCATCACCAATTACGTACCCAAGGTACTGAACTGTGACCAAACTCACACTTTGATAAATTAGCTACAAGATTAGACTGAACCAAATGCACAATAAATTAACTGACATGGCATAGGTGATCTTTCCAGTTGTCACTGAAGATTAATACATCATCAATATAAACAACGCACCCTGCCAAACCCTCTGTTACAACATTCATGAGCTTCTGAAATGTGGCTGGTGCATTCTTCATGCCATATGGCATTACAGAACATGCAAAAGTCTTTCCTAGTGTTATAAAACATGAGGATCTCCCTAGCACGTTCAGTCATAGGTACTTGCCAGTATCCCTTTAATAAATCAAACTTACTTATGTACCTAGCCTTTCCGATCTTGTCTATGCAATCTTCCACGCGAGGAGAGGAGTAAGTGTCTGTTTTGGTTATCTGATTAACACGTCTGTAGTCGATGCAAAGCCGCTGTGACCCACCTGGCTTAAGGACTAGGTGACAGGAGAACTCCACTCGCTCTGGCAGGGCTCAATCATCTTGTGGTCCTACAGGTAGCCAAACTCCTTCTGGATGAGAGGAACTTTCACTGGGTTCTGTTAGGAGGCAGTTTAATTGGCTTTGCGTCTCAACAATCGACATGGTGCATCAACACGAGTGGTTCTTCCTGGAGTGGCACGGAACACTTGCGGGTACTCCTGCAGTAATGCCGAAAACTCCTGCCTTTCCTCGGGAGCTAGATGAGAAAACTTTGTCTGGACATCATTCATGATATCAGAATTCTTCCCCAAACTATCATCCAGGCTCATGCTGCATGGGAGAACTTCACTTGCAGACTCGGGTGGAACAGCTACAATGCAAACTGGGTTATTTTTGTCCCGCCTGTGATATAAGTTTAGCATGTTGATGTGACAAAGGTGCTTGTTCTTTCTACGATCTGGTGTGGCGATGACATAGTTGACATCGCTGAGTTTCTTCTCCACAAAATAAGGACCACTAAACTTGGCTTGAAGAGGTTGACAATGAACCGGTAGCAGAATCAAAACCTGATCTCCTGGCTGAAAGTGGCGTAACCTGGACTTCTTATCATACCAAGTCTTCATCTTCTCCTGAGCAGCTCCTAAATTCTCTCTCGCCAGCTGTAAAGCAGTGGACAGCCGTTCTTTGAACTTCATCACATACTCCAGCAGGTTGACGTCATCTTCCTCCGACAGCCAGCATTCCTTGAGTAACTTAAGGGGTCCTCTTACTTCATGGCCAAACAGTAGTTCAAAAGGTGAAAAGCCCAGTGATTCATTTGGAGATTCTCTTGCGGCAAATACAACGAGTGGAAGACCTTTATCCCAGTCTTTCTGATGTTCCAAACAGTATTTCTTGAGCATCGATTTGAGTGTTTGATGATATCTCTCCAACGCTCCTTGGGTCTGGGGATGGTAAGCTGAAGACTTGATCTGGGTGATGCCCAACTCTTTCAGAAGGCTGCTTGAAAACATTTGACATGAAATTACTTCCCGATCTGACTGTACCTCCTTGGGTAGACGAAACTTGGTGAAGAACCCTAGCATTTCCTTAGCCACGTTCTTTGCTGAGATATTTCTAAGTGGAATGGCTTCAGGATAACGAGTAGCCATATCAATCAGGGTCAACACATAAGAAAATCCTGAAGAAGTCTTAGGAAGAGGGCCCACAATATCCACCAACACACGGGTGAATGGCGCCTCAAAAGGAGGAATGGGAACTAGAGGTGCAACCTTTTCGGTCTGATTACACTTCCCCACAACTTGACAGGTGTGACAAGACTTACAATACCAGGAAACATCTCTGAAGATACCTGGCCAGTAGAAGTGTTTCAAAATGCGTGCCACAGTCTTCCTCACTCCAAGGTGTCCTGCCAAACTGGAATCATGAGCCACTCTAATGATATCCTGCCTACAAACACGAGGGATGACAACTTGATGTACAACCTCCCATTCACCTTCGGCTGATGCTGTTGGGGGTCTCCACTTCCTCATTAGTACTCCTGACTTTATATAATAACAAGTAGAAGCACCAGCTGACTCTTCCTCACTGCAAGCAGAGTTAGCTAGATCTTTCAACTCAGGGTCAGCAACCTGCAACTCAGCGAACTCTTGACGAGACAAATTATCAACACCACGGGGTACTGCCTCATCTGGTGAGTGGTCCAAATTAGCAAGAAAAGTGTCAGCTAGGATAACATCATCATCATCATTAGTCTCTAAGTCACCAGTAACTTTAGACTTAGCCCTAGTGACAGCACATGCAGAGACCACATCAGGGACATCACAATCCTGGGTCGCAGCCACTGGCTCACCAGACAACTGAGGAGCTGGACACACTTGACTTCCACCAATATCATTTCCAAGTAAGAGAGTTACACCTGACCCCATTGGGAGTGTCTCCAACCAACCCAACCATAACTGAACCATTAACAAAACCCGAGACTCTAAAATTCACTCTGCACAGAGGGACAGAGAACGTAATTATGTCCCTACACCTTGTAAGATTACAGTTTTCATCAGAGGAGATTAACATTAGAGCCTAGAACACTGGATTAGCATAAAGGGATTGGCAAGCACGCTGTATCACGATAATATTTTAACTGATTTCCTGTCAATTACTGTCCAGAGGACTACAACAAAACCATCAGACAGGAAATTAGCACATGAACTC
>NC_137050.1:35746435-35751232 GCF_032717465.1 Coenobita brevimanus
TTTTCGACACTGACTCCCCTTAATCCTGGCAGATTTTTTATTTTTATTCTTTTTTTGCTCAAATCTCCGCTTTTTGTGAGAAACAATGGCATTCACAGAAAAAGTGCTCACCTGAGCCTTAGAAGTAGTTTAAACAGGTGACCCTCCGCACACCTTGGTACCGTGTTCTTTGGAGGCGCGCTGCTGCTGTCACGTTTTCTAAGGTAGGGATTAAGTATTGGAAAGCACTCACAATAGGTAGATATTTATTAATCTGGTACAAAACAAGTAGTACAAGAATATATTGGGTTTTCACACAAGAATATATTGGCAATAAGCTTTGTTTCATATCACCGATCACATGAAAATCACCAAATTCTGGCACATATGAATCACTATGACTTGTTTCAACATACATTTTATTTTTTCAACTTACAGAATACTTTTCCACTAACATTAAACCCGTTTCCACCTTTATATAACTGTTATCACATTTACAGGCCTTACTGTAATAGTGTAATATTGGCCATATTTACGTTGTTATTTGGCATATACATGCCTTACTATTATAGTGAGCATCAGGGTCATATTTACAGCACTTAGTATTATCGTGAGCAGCAACCACAGTATCAGTAATGTACTAAGGTGTGGTATTCTTCTGGAACATGGCTCAATCCACACACTCATACCTCGTGTCTTTTCTCTGTGTGGTTGCTCTCACTTTTGATTGGCTGCATACGTGACAGCGGCGCTGGGGTCCAGGGACAGTTGAGGAGGGGATGGTGGTGGGGAGTGACGTGTCCCAATGAGAGGTGTATGGGAGTCTAGGCGGCAGTGGCAGGGTGAGGTGGTTGTGGGGCCTGTTCTCTGCATATTTCACAATGATTTCCCGAGACAGCTCCCTCACAAACTCCTCGAAGGTTTCAGTGGTTCCCATAGTCATGACTTGGAAGTAGTGGGTGTTCAGGACTGTGATATTGAGCAAGTGGAAGAAGGGGTTTTTGTACCACTTCATCGTGGTCCTGGCACATTCCATACTGGAAATCATGGAGTCAGACTGGTCTACTTAGCTCATGTTGAAATTGTAGTCCAGTACTGACTCTGGTTTCCAGACGTGGTGTTTTCTCTCGCTGTGGTAATCCATGGAGTCGGTGCGATGTATCAGGGGGCAGTGTACCATCGACAGGAGGAAAACTTCCCTGTTGTGGTTCCACACGGTGGCAAGGATGTTATCTGACTCGAAAAAATACACCTCATTCTTGACAAGTTTCCTCCCCGCCTTGACCATATGGCGACAGTTTTTCTTTACTGTGCCACAGACTCCGATGTTGTGAAGGTGGAGGTACTGAGCAAGAAGGGGGCTAGTGTACCAGCTGTCCAGGTACAGGACGTGACCGCGATGAAGGTACTCTTCTGTCGTTGTCTTTACCTCGGTCCCAGAGAGTCTAATACTTCGACCTACTGTTACGTCTGTCTGTGCGCTGGTGTAGAAGACTATGTCTTGCACATAACCAGTTTTACAGTCACACATAACAAAGATCTTGAACCCAAAATGGTGCCTCTTGCTTGGTATGAACTGCCAAAAAGAAATATTGCCTCTCCACAACACGAGACTCTCGTTTATGACAAGGTCTCTGTAAGGATAGAAGCATGAGCGGAACTTTTCCCACAGGCGATCAAATATCATCCTTATTCTCCTCATTCTATCTGTGCTATTTGCATTAGCAGGATCGTTGGCATCGTAAAAGTGGAGGTGGCTCAGAATTTGCTGAAATCTATTCCGGTCCATTCCCTTCCCAGAGAAAGGTGCTGGTCATAGGGTTCATAGACAAGTATCCTGGAATTTGTCTTTTCCGTACAATACCCATCAAGTGAACCAGGGCTAAAAAGATAAACATCTCACCTGTGGTAACTGGGTAGTCATACTGCAGGGAGTGCCAGCTTCTCATACCTTCACGATCGCTTTCACAGCACTGGCTGCTTGCAAATGTGTTGGATTGCACCACAATTCGCTCCACAAACTTCCTACTAAAGAACAGGTGGAAGAAATCCACCCTGGTGGAGCCTGCATGGAGTCCAGGAGCCGTGCAGCCAGATCGCCACTTCTCCGTGAAGGGGTGAATGATGGGAGTAAAATCACTCCCATCCTCCCAGTTCCATGACACACCAATGTCTCCAGCCTAGTCTCCATCATCGCCTTCATCGGGGTGTGGAGAAGTGGGTGGTGGGGGTGGTTGGGGAGGTGGAGAGCGGTGCCCTTCCCCACTTGCGCTCCTCTTTCCTCTCCCTTTTCCCTTCCCGTTTCCCTTCCCTTTCCTCACATCCTGGGGCTGTGGGGAGGAAGTTTGGGAATATTGTGGGGCGAAAGACGTGCTGGGGAGTGGCTCAACCTCACCTCCCCTATGCCCACACACCACGTGCTCAAGTGCTGCCTCCCTTTCACCACTCACTCCCAGCCACCACTTTCCCTTTCACCCCGCACTCCCGCCACACCACTCACTCCCTTCCCCATCCCACACCACAGCACTCCCGCCACACCACTTTCCCTTTCTCCTCACCACCCCTTTCACCCCCAGCGACCACACCACTTTCGCCTTCCCCAGACAAACACAAGGACCATACCTGATTTGCCTTCACGGCTCCGTCCTCAACCTCGCAACATCATGTCCTAAGCCTCCGTCCTCGTCCTCGTCCTCGTCCTCATCAGAATCTCTCTCTAGGGGATGGAGAGATGTGCACGTGGTTGGGGCAGGCTGGCCTTCTCTAGCCTTACGGTATGTCACATACCGCTTTCTCCGGGCGAAGGACCTCCTCATCACTGCTGGTTATTTCTTCCTCAGGCTGCACATAATCACGATCCTTACCACATCATCAGTGGAGAATCACTATCTCCAGTGAAGGCATCCAGGGCGGATGCAATTTCTCGTCAGAGAGACCTTTACGCGCCATGTCTGACCTTGGGTCACTGCTAACAGGTGAGTGACTGAGACAAGGGCACGCGCAGGTCACGCGGGGTCTGGGAGGCTGCCCTGCCTGGTGGCAGGTAGGGGAGGCTTACGTCTAGGTGAATCAAAAATCTTGCGCGAATTTTGAAAATTGTGAAATTATGGACCTTGCAATTGCAGGACGTTAAAGTACGTCATCAGGATTGGCACTGTGACAAAACGTGAGGACGTTAAAGAACGTCGATGGGACGCTGCAGGTTAAGTCTTGGACTTATGATGTCCCTTGTTTTGAGACCCAAAACCCATGAAGTGCATGGCTATAATGGAGGTCCAATTAAAAAGAAACCTCAGGAATTTGATGGTAGAGTATCTTGGGAAGCTTATCATGTGCAGTTTGAGTTACTTGCATATCAGAATGGTTGGGATGATGGAGAGGGCAGTGCAGCTGGTTACTAGCCTTAAGGGTGCTGCAACGGAAATTCTGGGCCAGATATCAATAGATGAGAGGAACAGTTACCAGTCCTTAGTAGAAGTACTGGAGCACAGATATGGGACCATGTACTAGACTGAGGTTTATAGAGCAAGATTCCAGAGCCGTGTGCGGTCTTGAAGAGAATCCCTACAGCAGCTTGCTCATGACCTAGAGAGTACGGCACACAATGCTTACCCTGGAGTAGCACCTAACCTGTTGGCTATTCTTCTGAGGGACCAAATCATTAATACTTTTGATAACGCAGAGTTGAAAGTGCAAGTGAAACAGACACAACCAAGAAGCATGCACAAAGTATTAGTCAGGGCTCTAGAATTCGAGTCCAAGATCAGGTCCAGCATATCCACTTTTCAGGCAGGTCGTAGTGCAGGATTCAAGGCAAGAAAGGGACAGGTACATGACACAGAAAAAAGTTGGAGGAGGTTGCTGGTACTGTAAAAAGCCAGGACATAGGAATGAGGACTGCTACAAGTGGAAGAGGGAACAGGAGAGGATAAGAGAAAGTTGACAGTATTATGAGAAGCCAGGACATCGGAAGGTGGATTGTTACAAATGGAAGAAGGAGCAAGAACAGAACAGTGCAAGGTAACTCACGATTGCAACAAATGTGTGTTGTACATGTGTTGAGGTGGGTCATTTCAGCTATGATTGTCCAAATAAGAAGGATGGCAAGAAGAAGGCTGCAGAAGATGAGAGGGATGAGGGTATATTAGTAATGGCTGGTGACAAGAGGCAATAACCAGCCAGCTTTTCCCAAGAAGCCCCATCACTGAGGAAATGCAAGAGAACTTTGATTGATACTGTGCGAGAAGATGGAACACCAGACGGCAAGCAGTGTAGTAGGAATGGGAATCTTAATAAGAAATACTGCTGTACTGTAGTGACAGGGCCAGTGTCAGATGAAGAAGACCTAAAGAAGATGCAAATTTACAACCAGTGCTAGTGTGGCTGCAGTGGAGTACTGTGCAACCATCCTGGGAAGAGGTTTCCAGGTTCATCCCTGTGACTAAGAGCTACTGGAGTCAATGGGACCATCTTCATTTTAACAATGGTTTACTGGAGCGTCAGTGGGAGACACCTGATGGCCTCAACAAGTATTGGCAACTGATGGTTCCAAAGAAAATGAAGTCTGGGATCTTTGATGAGTCTCATAACCATATCACTAGTGGGCACCTGGGAGTGAAGAAAACTCTAAGCCAACTGCAACAGAGGTTCTACTGGACTGGCATGCATCAGGATGTTGAAGAGGGGTGTCAGGCCTGTGATGTATGCTGTACTAAGAAGGGACCCAAGAAACATTGTTACACCCCTCTTCAGCTGTACCAGCCGGGTGCACCAGTGGAAAGAGTCACGGTGGACATTGCTGGACTTCTGCCACTCACT
>NC_137050.1:35751332-35758832 GCF_032717465.1 Coenobita brevimanus
TGTGTTTGAACCAGTTTCGTATGCTATAATGGGTGCTTGCACCCAGTCGGCTTGCGCGGGCCAATTACACTTGGTTCACAGACTACACACACATCCAAAGCCACTCCAACACTACAGTTACACTTACAAGCAGTTCTCACCCTACATACAATCTCTACTAGACAGCCTAAGCCACTTGGGAGAGATTCATTGGCTGTATCGTCCTAACTTCGGTCAGGATAGGCCGGTCCTGCAATGGACACAAACGGCTGATGAGATGAGGTGATATATATATATATATATATATATATATATATATATATATATATATCTATATATATATATAGATAGATAGATAGATAGATAGATAGATACACACACACACACATATGAAAAATCGCAAAACTGTAGAGGTCTGAGTCACCGCAATTCACAAAATGCCAGTCTGTATTAATTACAATAATATATTTATCTTAAACGGCCTATGAGGCCAACGCCACCAAACCTATGTTCTTAGCCACGCCGTTACCCCTGTACCTCAACTTTCATCCTCGTGGGTGCTCTTTTATGGTCAGTATAAAACTTAAACATACAGCATACTATTGAGAAGTGGGATTTGCTAGTTACGTGGTGCTGGAAGGTTCATGGTAGTTCTTACAGTTTTTATTACGTGTCAAAGTTGCCTGGTAGCCTGCTATTGCGAGCAGAGTTATTTTGTAAATTGATACATTATTTTATTCTCTTTTTCTTTATAATGCTTTATTGTGGTGTTTGTTTGTTAAATTATGTAATTTTATTTCATTTAATGTAAGAAAACTCTGGCATGTTTTGGATGTCTCCGAATTGGTAACTGTTATTGCTAGAGCAGGTACCAACACATCCTAGAATGTTAGAGAAGCAAGAAGGGCTACGTAAGAAGGTGGAAGAGCCTAGGAGAGCCAGTTTCATTTCAGTTCTTAGTTTCAGTGCAGTTCAGTGTCAGGTAAGTATCAGTGCAGCCCAGTTAAGATTGTATAGCTCAGGTACTTTTGAAAATAGTGAAGTTGGCAAGCATTAAGTGTAATTACTTGGAAAATAAAGACAGCGAAATTAAGAAGCAAGGTTTATTTGCAATGCCTGAGCTGATCTCGTTGTTGCACACCGAAAGGCTGACCATAAGAAGAACAGCATACTGGGCAACGTCCTTCCTATACTGAAGTATTGCTGTTGGAGCCTGCAGCTGTGTGGGACAGGGACGTAACAGTTGTGTCAGGAGTGGGATCATTAGAGAGGTGCTGCAGTGAATCTAATTTCGACGTGGAGCAAGGAGTATGCAGACAAGGAGCTGAGCTGGTCAGGAGAAGGAGGTGTCCCTGGCTGCAATTATAAAGCTATTACAAGAACAAAGTGTACAACTACAAACACAAAGGGTTCAACTACAAGCACAAAATGAAGGACAGAAAGAAATAAAAAGAACAATTGCAAGCACAGAGTGAACAACTAGGGGCACAAAGTGAAGAACAGAAAGAATGATATGAACAGCTTCAAAAGGCAGTACAGGAGCAACAGAGAGAATTACAACTGAGGATGCAAGGACAGCTAGATGCTTTAACTGGGGAAATGAAGGAAGAACAGCAACAGTTTAAGGAGGAAGCAGATGCCAAGCTAGAGCAGCAAAAGTATGAGGTAACCAGTAATGTGATAGAGTGTAGACAGCATGTAGACAGCCAGCTGAAGATTAGTGAGGGAATAATGATGGAGTGCAAACAGCACGTAGACGAACCAGTTGAAACATGTAGATGACCAGCTGATGCATGCAGCTGGCCATTTGAAGATAATTAGTGAGAGAATTGAGGCTGTAGAGAACTACTGCTCTGCTGAGCCCCAAGTTACTGTAGTGTACAGGAAGCCTATGAAAAAAATAGTGTATGGTGCATCTTGACAAATCCCAAGCATCTAAAGGTACCATTACGGAGCTGAATTATCACAATGCAGAAGTTTTAACCCACCGCATCCTGGCAGATTTGTCACCACTGACCCCCCCCCCCCCAATCCTGGGAGATTTTGAACAAATTATTTTTTGGCTCAAACCTCCCCTTTTTGTGAGAAACAATGGAATATCACAGAAAAAGTGCTCACCTGAGCCTAGAAGTAGTTTAAACAGGTGACCCTCGGCACACCTGGTACCGTGTTCTGTGGAGGCATGCTGCGGCTGTTATGTTTTCTATGGTAGGGATTAGTATGGGAAACCACTCAGAATAGGTAGATATTTATTGATTTGGTACGAAAACATGTAGTACAAGAATATATTGGGTTTCAAACAAGAATATAGTCTTTATAAGCATTGTTCCATATAGCGATCACCTGAAAATTGCCTGATTCTGGCGCATACGACTCACTATGACTGTTGTTTCAACTTACATTTTATTTTTTCAACTTACAGAATACTTTCCACTAACATTATACCCGTTTCCACTTTATATAACTGTTATCACATATTTACAGGCCTTACGATTATATTTAGTGTAATATTGGCCATATTTACGTTGTGAACAAACACGCTATTTCAAGTTACTTTCTATTTTTCAACTTATATAATACTTTTCCACTACATTATATCAGTTTCCACCTTATATTACTGTTATCACATATTTACAGGCCTTACTATTATAGTGAGCATCAGATTATTGCATATTTACAGCACTTAGTATTATCGTGATCATCATATCGCCAGCACACATAGTATCAGTAATGCACTAAGGTGTGGTATTCTTTGAAGCAAGGCTCAACGCACAATCCAATGTTGCAATCCACACACCCATACCTCGTGTCTTTTCTCTGAGTGGTTGGTGTTACTTTTGAGTGACGGAAGACGTGACAGCGGCGCTGGGGTCCAGGGTGGTTCAGTTGAGGAGGGATGGTGGTGGGGAGGTGGTGTGCAATGATGAGTAGGGGAGTCTGGGCGGCAGTGGCAGGGTGAGGGTGGTTGTGGGGCCTGTTCTCTGCATATTTCACAATGATTTCCCGAGACAGCTCCCTCACAAACTCCTCGAAGGTTTCAGTGGTTCCCATAGTCATGACTTGGAAGTAGTGGGTGTTCAGGACTGTGATATTGAGCAAGTGGAAGAAGGGGTTTTTGTACCACTTCATCGTGGTCCTGGCACATTCCATACTGGAAATCATGGAGTCAGACTGGTCTACTTAGCTCATGTTGAAATTGTAGTCCAGTACTGACTCTGGTTTCCAGACGTGGTGTTTTCTCTCGCTGTGGTAATCCATGGAGTCGGTGCGATGTATCAGGGGGCAGTGTACCATCGACAGGAGGAAAACTTCCCTGTTGTGGTTCCACACGGTGGCAAGGATGTTATCTGACTCGAAAAAATACACCTCATTCTTGACAAGTTTCCTCCCCGCCTTGACCATATGGCGACAGTTTTTCTTTACTGTGCCACAGACTCCGATGTTGTGAAGGTGGAGGTACTGAGCAAGAAGGGGGCTAGTGTACCAGCTGTCCAGGTACAGGACGTGACCGCGATGAAGGTACTCTTCTGTCGTTGTCTTTACCTCGGTCCCAGAGAGTCTAATACTTCGACCTACTGTTATGTCTGTCTGTGCGGTGATGTACAAGACTATATCTTGCACATAACCAGTTTTACAGTCACACATAACGAAGATCTTGAACCCAAAACGGTGTCTCTTGCTGGGTATGTACTACCGAAAAGAAATATTGCCTCTCCACAACACGAGACTCGTCTATGAGAAGGTCTCTATAAGGATAGAAGCATGAGCGGAACTTTTCCCACAGGCGATCAAATATCATCCTTATTCTCCTCATTCTATCTGTGCTATTTGCATTAGCAGGATCGTTGGCATCGTAAAAGTGGAGGTGGCTCAGAATTTGCTGAAATCTATTCCGGTCCATTCCCTTCCCAGAGAAAGGTGCTGGTCATAGGGTTCATAGACAAGTATCCTGGAATTTGTCTTTTCCGTACAATACCCATCAAGTGAACCAGGGCTAAAAAGATAAACATCTCACCTGTGGTAACTGGGTAGTCATACTGCAGGGAGTGCCAGCTTCTCATACCTTCACGATCGCTTTCACAGCACTGGCTGCTTGCAAATGTGTTGGATTGCACCACAATTCGCTCCACAAACTTCCTACTAAAGAACAGGTGGAAGAAATCCACCCTGGTGGAGCCTGCATGGAGTCCAGGAGCCGTGCAGCCAGATCGCCACTTCTCCGTGAAGGGGTGAATGATGGGAGTAAAATCACTCCCATCCTCCCAGTTCCATGACACACCAATGTCTCCAGCCTAGTCTCCATCATCGCCTTCATCGGGGTGTGGAGAAGAGGGTGGTGGGGGTGGTTGGGGAGGTGGAGAGCGGTGCCCTTCCCCACTTGCGCTCCTCTTTCCTCTCCCTTTTCCCTTCCCGTTTCCCTTCCCTTTCCTCACATCACGGGGCTGTGAGGAGGAAGCGTGGGAATCTTGCGGGGAGAAAGAGGTGCTAGGGCGCAGCTGCTCCTCACCTGCCCACTGTCAAGGTGCTCAAGTGTTTGCCCTCCCTCCCTCCAGCCACCACTTTCCCTTTCAATGGTCACTTCTGCCACACCACTCACGCCTTCCCCATACAAAGCATAAGGCCCATACTTGATTTTCTTCCTCACCACCCCTTCAGCTCCCTGCAGCGAAATCCTTTCCCTCCCAAGCCACAAGGTAACAACACATCCCACGGCTCCGTCCTCATCCTCGTCATCATCCCCGTGCTCGTCCTCGTCTTACCCATCCTCTAGGGGCTGGAGAGATGTGCGAGCATGTGGTTGGGGTCCAGGCTGGCCTTCTCTAGCCTCACAATATGTCACATACTGCCACTTCCTCGGAGATGGTACCTCCTCATCACAGCTGCTCGTTTCATCTTCAGGAAGCATGTACAGTAGTCCTTGTCCACCACATCATCATCGATTGGGAAATTGCTGTCGCCTGTGAAGGCATCAAGGGCAGCTTGAATTTCTGCGTCAGAGAGACCTCAGTGTGCCATGTCTGTGCTGGGTCACAGCTAGCTGGTGAGTGACTGAGACAAGGCCGTGCGCGGGTCACGCAGGGTCGGGGAGTGTCCCTGCTTGGCACCAGGTTAAGGAAGGTGTCCCGCGTCTACGTACCAAAAATCACGTCCGAAATTCGAAAAATGTGCAAATGACGGACCTGGCAAGTGCAAAACGTATGGATACATCATCAGATGTCACTGTGACAAAATGTGGAGATGTGCCCATACCTCAACGGGATGCCTCGGGTTAAGTCTTGGACTTATGATGTCCCAGTTTTTAGGTCCCAAACCAGTGAAGTGCATGGCTATAATGGAGGTCCAATTAAAAAGAAACCTCAGGAATTTGATGGTAGAGTATCTTGGGAAGCTTATCATGTGCAGTTTGAGTTACTTGCATATCAGAATGGTTGGGATGATGGAGAGGGCAGTGCAGCTGGTTACTAGCCTTAAGGGTGCTGCAACGGAAATTCTGGGCCAGATATCAATAGATGAGAGGAACAGTTACCAGTCCTTAGTAGAAGTACTGGAGCACAGATATGGGACCATGTACTAGACTGAGGTTTATAGAGCAAGATTCCAGAGCCGTGTGCGGTCTTGAAGAGAATCCCTACAGCAGCTTGCTCATGACCTAGAGAGTACGGCACACAATGCTTACCCTGGAGTAGCACCTAACCTGTTGGCTATTCTTCTGAGGGACCAAATCATTAATACTTTTGATAACGCAGAGTTGAAAGTGCAAGTGAAACAGACACAACCAAGAAGCATGCACAAAGTATTAGTCAGGGCTCTAGAATTCGAGTCCAAGATCAGGTCCAACATATCCACTTCTTCAGCAGGCAGGTCGTAGTGCAGGATTCAAGGCAAAGAAAGGGACAGGTACATGACACAGAAAAAAGTTGGAGGAGGTTGCTGGTACTGTAAAAAGTTTCTCAGGACATAGGAATGAGGACTGCTAAGCAAGTGGAAGAGGGAACAGGAGAGGATAAGAGAAAGTTGACAGTATTATGAGAAGCCAGGACATCGGAAGGTGGATTGTTACAAATGGAAGAAGGAGCAAGAACAGAACAGTGCAAGGTAACTCACGATTGCAACAAATGTGTGTTGTACATGTGTTGAGGTGGGTCATTTCAGCTATGATTGTCCAAATAAGAAGGATGGCAAGAAGAAGGCTGCAGAAGATGAGAGGGATGAGGGTATATTAGTAATGGCTGGTGACAAGAGGCAATAACCAGCCAGCTTTTCCCAAGAAGCCCCATCACTGAGGAAATGCAAGAGAACTTTGATTGATACTGTGCGAGAAGATGGAACACCAGACGGCAAGCAGTGTAGTAGGAATGGGAATCTTAATAAGAAATACTGCTGTACTGTAGTGACAGGGCCAGTGTCAGATGAAGAAGACCTAAAGAAGATGCAAATTTACAACCAGTGCCTAGTGTGGCTGCAGTGGAGTACTTTGTGCAACCATCCTGGGAAGAGGTTTCCAGGTTCATCCCTGTGACTAAGAGCTACTGGAGTCAATGGGACCATCTTCATTTTAACAATGGTTTACTGGAGCGTCAGTGGGAGACACCTGATGGCCTCAACAAGTATTGGCAACTGATGGTTCCAAAGAAAATGAAGTCTGGGATCTTTGATGAGTCTCATAACCATATCACTAGTGGGCACCTGGGAGTGAAGAAAACTCTAAGCCAACTGCAACAGAGGTTCTACTGGACTGGCATGCATCAGGATGTTGAAGAGGGGTGTCAGGCCTGTGATGTATGCTGTACTAAGAAGGGACCCAAGAAACATTGTTGCACCCCTCTTCAGCTGTACCAGCCGGGTGCACCAGTGGAAAGAGTCACGGTGGACATTGCTGGACTTCTGCCACTCACTGAAAGAGAAAACCGGTACATATGTGTTGCCAAGGACTACTTCACAAAGTGGCCAGAAGCCTATCCCATTCCCGATCAGGAGGCCGCAACTGTTGCTCAGGTGTAGTTGATTTGTCGTTTTAGGATGTCACAATAGCTACATTCGGACCAGAGTAGAAACTTCGAGTCTGTGATGTTTCGTGAGTGCTGCAAGTTACTGGGGATCAAGAAGACGAGGACGACCCCACTTAGGCCACAGTCAGATGGGATGGTGGAGAAATTCAACTGGATCCTCGGGCAAGATCTGGTCAAGTACTGTGTAGAGGGACAGGGGGAATGGGACCAGATTTTACCTGAATTGCCGATGGCATATCAGTCTGCATTCCATGAGTCTACCAGTTACATCCCTGCAAAACTGATGTTGGGCCACGAGTTGCGCTTACCAGTTGACCTGTTAAATGGGAAGACCACCTAGTGAGGAGCTACCTACAGACACCTCCAGCTATGTAATGGATCTTCAGGAAAGTCTGGCTGAGGTACATCATAAAGTGAGAGAAGCTCTAAAGTTTTCAGGCAAACCTGAATCGTCTGTGGCAGTACCATGGGCCAGGACAGTACAGCTGGGACGTCTCCGGGGAATCGTGTT
>NC_137050.1:35763832-35771332 GCF_032717465.1 Coenobita brevimanus
GAGCTTGATACAACTTGTAAGAAGGACGCGCAAATGAAGCCATGGGGACAAAGAGTTGACAATCCTGCTCTGAACAACAGAAAGAACGACTTACTCTACTATAAGGGGGGAGTGAGGTAGAACACGCTCGTGATCAAACATGCAGCATACTGTACGTTAGAATTACGCAAAGGATGATGAAATCATAGGCAGTATTGTAACACCTCCTCACAAAAGAAAAAAGAAATTTACAGAAAGGAAATTTCTTTAGTTACTCCTAAAACAATCTGTCTAAAGTCTAGCAAGCAATCCAATAACATTTTCTTTCCCCTTGACATGTTGTATGTTCCATGAATACTCCTGAAGAAGTAGACTCCATCTTGTCAATCTCTGATTTTTATCTTTTAAACTTACTACGGAATTTCAGTAGGTTATGATCTGGGTATGTACGAGGGAGCTAGGGTGTGCCAAAGTGGAGTGGATATAGAGCTGAGTGAAAAGGTTCTTTGATCTCAATGTGGGACTGAAACAGGGTGTGTAATGTCTCCATGGCTGTTTAAATATATATATGGATGGGGTCAAAAAGGAGGGGTGCAAGGTAGGGCAGTGGATGTGGGGAGTGGCCCTAATGAATGAGGGGTGAGATTTGGAGAGCTTCCGGTGTTGCTGTTTGCTGATGATACAGTATTGTTGAGTGAAGAAGAATGGGAGTTGCAAGGTTTTGTGAATGAATTTGGGACAGTGTGTAGGAGGAGGAAGCAGAAAGTTAATGTAAACAAAAGTAAAGTTATGGTGTTGAGAGATATGAATGAAGTCACAGAGTGTGCAGTGAGGTTGGATGGTGAGGATATGGAGAATGTGAGTGCATTCAAGTACTTGGGTAGTGTGATGAGTAAGGATGGAACTTTGGGGGATGAAGTACGTGAAAGGGTACAGCTGGGAAGGAAGGTTGTTGGCACACTGAAAGCAGTGATGAGAAATAGGGAGGTGAGTATGGAAGTTAAGAAGTCACAGCATGATGGTATTATGATCCCTACCCTGACGTATGGAAGCGAGGCGTGGACCTTGCAAGAGGGGAACAAGTCAAGAGTGAGAGCAGTGGAAATGAGTTACTTGAGAGGAGTATGTGGAGTGACATGGAGGGACAGGTTGACAAATGAAGAAGTGAAGGAACTTTGTGGGGTAGATGTGGATGAGATTGAAAAGATTAGGAGAAATACACTGAGGTGGTTTGGACATGTGGAGAGGATGGAGAATGAAAGACTAAGAGGGTGTATGTTGGTGAGGTGGAGGGAGGGAGAGGGAGGGGTAGACCGAGGATGAGGTGGAGGGATGGAGTTGAGAGGTATATAAGGGAGGGGGGGGTGAGATGGGGGGAGGAGAGTCAAATGGTGGGTGACAGAGTGACTTGGAGGCGTTTTGTCTGCGGCCACCCTTTGGGGGATTAGGGCGTCGGGCTATAGATAGATAGATAGATAGATGATCGGTATAAATGACTATGGGGTCAAAACCAGAACACAAATAAAATGAAAAATGCTGTAAACCCAAAATCAAGGCCAAAAGCTCTTTCTCAATAGTTGAGTAGTTCTTTTGAGGTGGAGTGAACTTCCGACTGTAGTAAGATACAGGATGTTCAATACCCTGATCATCCTCTTGCAGCAAAACAGCCCCAGCTCCTGCATCACTTGCGTCAACAGCCATCTTAAAAGGCTTAGTAAAATTTGGAGTAGTGAGCACTGGCTGAATTAATAGGATAGCTTTAAGTTTGCTGCAAGAGGATTCACAGTCATCGGTCCAGACAAATTTACCTCCCTTTTTCAGTAGGTCTGTAAGTGGTGATACAAGAATTGAAAAGTTCAGAACAAATCTCCTGTAATAACCTACCATTCCCAAAAATCTTTGTAGCTCTTTCCTACTTTTAGGTCTGGGAAGATCACTTATAACCTGAACTTTAGCTCCTGGTGGTGCAACATGTCCATCACCAATTACGTACCCAAGGTACTGAACTTTAGCTTGACCAAACGCACACTTTGATAAATTAGCTACAAGATTAGCCTGAACCAAACGATCAAGAAATTTACTGACATGGCATAGATGATCTTTCCAGTTGTCACTGAAGATTAATACATCATCAATATAAACAACACACCCTGCCAAACCCTCTGTTACAACATTCATGAGCTTCTGAAATGTGGCTGGTGCATTCTTCATACCATATGGCATTACAGAACATGCAAAAGTCTTTCCTAGTGTTACAAAACATGAGATCTCCCTAGCACGTTCAGTTATAGGTACTTGCCAGTATCCCTTTAACAAATCAAACTTACTTATGTACCTATCCTTTTCGATCTTGTCTATGCAATCTTCCACGCGAGGGAGAGGGTAAGTGTCTGTTTTGGTTATCTGATTAACACGTCTGTAGTCGATGCAAAGCCGCTGTGACCCACCTGGCTTAGGGAGTAGAATGACAGGAGAACTCCACTCGCTCTGACAGGGGTCAATCATCTTGTGGTCCAACAGGTAGCCAAGCTCCTTCTGGATGAGAGGAACTTTCACTGGATTCACGCGGTAAGGAGGCAGTTTAATTGGCTTTGCGTCTCCAACATCGACATGATGCATCAACACAGTGGTTCTTCCTGGAGTGGCACGGAACACTTGCGGGTACTCCTGCAGTAATGCCGAAAACTCCTACCTTTCCTCGGGAGCTAGATGAGAAAACTTAGTCTGGAGATCATTCATGATATCAGGATTCCCCCCCAAACTATCACTCAGGCTCATGCTGCATGGGAGAACTTCACTAGTGAAGATTGTATCGCTTCGGTACTTGTGAAAACAGTGGATGAAGTTGGCAAACATTAAGTGTAATTATTTGGGAAATAAAGACAGCGAACTTAAGCAGCCAGAATTTATTTATAAAGCCTGAGCTGATCTCGTTGCTGCACACCGAAAAACTGGCCACAAGAAGAACAACTCACTGGGCAACGTCCTTCCTGTACTGAACTACTGCTGTCGGAGCCTGTGGTAGTGTGGGACAATACAATGAGAAGATTTTAGAGAAGATATTTATATATATATATATATATATATATATATATATATATATATATATATATATATATATATATATATATATATATATATATATATATATATATATATATATATATATATATATATATATATATATATATATATATATATATATATATATATATATATATATATATATATATATATATATATATATATATATATATATATACGGAACAGAGAAAGATAATGTACACTTTAAGTGAGAATACTAAAAATCACTACTGTCCCGTAAAGTTCCAGGTTCAAAACAAAAGAGTTAGGTAAAATTACAAATTAAAGTTTAATGCTCAAACTAACAACAAAACATTCAGAACTCATAAGGAGAATGTAATGGCAAAAAACGGGTTAAATATATGGTTAACTGCAATAGCCTGTATTAACACGAAATTAGCAAGAGTAAGTTTATCTAAGTCAGCCCTGATCAATTGAAAATACCAGATAATACTTAGTGAATGAAAGATATATTATTACAGATACAAAATATTAATAATGACTGGCGTAAAAACACATGAGTCCCAAAGACCCCACTAGGCCTACGAATCAACACCGTATGCTACACAGTACAAGGAAAAATGTAATAACACTTATACTGAAATTACACAGCTGCTAGATGGGTGGAGACTTCCTGAGCACTCACAATAATAACAACTGTACAGGGGAGGACAGAGATGTGAGCAAAATGAGGAGTAGATCTAAGTGGCAATTAATGCAGAGACTGAGCTCATTATATAGGGGCCGGCAGAGCTTGATACAACTTGTAAGAAGGACTCGCAAATGAAGCCATGGGGACAGAGTTGACAATCCTGCTCTGAACAACAGAAAGAACGACTTACTCTACTATAAGGGGGGAGTGAGGTAGAACACGCTCGTGATCAAACATGCAGCATACTGTACGTTAGAATTACGCAAAGGATGATGAAATCATAGGCTATGTAACACCTCCCCACAAAGAAAAAGAAATTTACAAAGGAAATTTCTTATTACTCTAAAACAATCTGTCTAAAGTCTAGATAAGCAATCCGCAATAACATTTTCTTTCCCCTTGACATGTTGTATGTCTAATGAATACTCCTGAAGAAGTAGACTCCATCTTGTCAATCTCTGATTTTTATCTTTAAACTTACTAAGGAATTTCAGTGGGTTATGATCGGTATAAATGACTATGGGGTCAAAACCAGAACACAAATAAAATGAAAAATGCTGTAAACCCAAAATCAAGGCCAAAAGCTATTTCTCAATAGTTGAGTAGTTCTTTTGAGGTGGAGTGAACTTCTGACTGTAATAAGATACAGAATGTTCAATACCCTGATCATCCTCTTGCAGCAAAACAGCCCCAGCTCCTGTATCACTTGCGTCAACAGCCATCTTAAAAGGCTTAGTACAATTTGGAGTAGCGAGCACTGGCTGAATTAATAGGATAGCTTTAAGTTTGCTGCAAGAGGATTCACAGTCATCGGTCCAGACAAATTTACCTCCCTTTTTCAGTAGGTCTGTAAGTGGTGATACAAGAATTGAAAAGTTCAGAACAAATCTCCTGTAATAACCTACCATTCCCAAAAATCTTTGTAGCTCTTTCCTACTCTTAGGTCTGGGAAGATCACTTATAACCTGAACCTTAGCTCCTGGTGGTGCAACATGTCCATCACCAATTACGTACCCAAGGTACTGAACTTTAGCTTGACCAAACTCACACTTTGATAAATTAGCTACAAGATTAGCCTGAACCAAACGATCAAGAAATTTACTGACATGGCATAGATGATCTTTCCAGTTGTCACTGAAGATTAATACATCATCAATATAAACAACACACCCTGCCAAACCCTCTGTTACAACATTCATGAGCTTCTGAAATGTGGCTGGTGCATTCTTCATACCATATTGCATTACAGAACATGCAAAAGTCTTTCCTAGTGTTACAAAACATGAGATCTCCCTAGCACGTTCAGTCATAGGTACTTGCCAGTATCCCTTTAACAAATCAAACTTACTTATATACCTAGCCTTTCCGATCTTGTCTATGCAATCTTCCACGCGAGGGAGAGGGTAAGTGTCTGTTTTGGTTATCTGATTAACACGTCTGTAGTCGATGCAAAGCCACTGTGACCCACCTGGCTTAGGGAGTAGAGTGACAGGAGAACTCCACTCGCTCTGACAGGGGTCAATCATCTTGTGGTCCAACAGGTAGCCAAGCTCCTTCTGGATGAGAGGAACTTTCACTGGGTTCACACGGTAAGGAGGCAGTTTAATTGGCTTTGCGTCTCCGACATCGACATCATGCATCAACACAGTGGTTCTTCCTGGAGTGGCACGGAACACTTGCGGATACTCCTGCAGTAATGCCGAAAACTCCTGCCTTTCCTCGGGAGGTAGATGAGAAAACTTAGTCTGGAGATCATTCATGATATCAGGATTCCTCCCCAAACTATCACTCAGGCTCATGCTGCATGGGAGAACTTCACTTGCAGACTCGGGTGGAAGAGCTACAGTGCAGACTGGGTTATTTTCGTCCCGCCTGTGATATAACTTTAGCATGTTGATGTGACAAAGTTGCTTGTTCTTTCTACGATCTGGTGTGGCGATGACATACTTGACATCACTGAGTTTCTTCTCCACGAAATAAGGACCACTAAACTTGGCTTGAAGAGTTTGCCCATGCACCGGTAGCAGAATCAAAACCTGATCTCCTGGCTGAAAGTGGCGTAACCTGGACTTCGTATCATACCAAGTCTTCATCTTCTCCTGAGCAGCTCCTAAATTCTCTCTTGCCAGCTGTAAAGCACTGGACAGCCGTTCTTTGAACTTCATCACATACTCCAGCAGGTTGACGTCATCTTCCTCCGACAGCCAGCATTCCTTGAGTAGCTTAAGGGGTTCTCTTACTTCATTGCCAAACAGTAGTTCAAAAGGTGAGAAGCCCAGTGATTCATTTGGAGATTCTCTTGCGGCAAACACAACGAATGGAAGACCTTTATCCCAGTCTTTCTGATGTTCCAAACAGTATTTCTTGAGCATCGATTTGAGTGTTGGATGATATCTCTCCAACGCTCCTTGGGTCTGGGGATGGTAAGCTGAAGACATGATCTGGGTGATGCCCAACTCTTTCAGAGACTGCTTGAAAACATTTGACATGAAATTACTTCCCCGGTCTGACTGTACCTCTTTGGGTAGACCAAACTTGGTGAAGAACCCCAGCATTTCCTTAACCACGTTCTTTGCTGAGATATTTCTAAGTGGAATGGCTTCAGGATAACGAGTAGCCATATCAATCAGGGTCAACACATAAGAAAATCCTGAAGAAGTCTTAGGAAGAGGGCCCACAATATCCACCAACACACGGGTGAATGGCGCCTCAAAAGGAGGAATGGGAATTAGAGGTGCAACCTTTTCGGTCTGATTACACTTCCCCACAACTTGACAGGTGTGACAAGACTTACAATACCAGGAAACATCTCTGAAGATACCTGGCCAGTAGAAGTGTTTCAAAATGCGTGCCACAGTCTTCCTCACTCCAAGGTGTCCTGCCAAACTGGAATCATGAGCCACTCTAATGATATCCTGCCTACAAACACGAGGGATGACAACTTGATGTACAACCTCCCATTCACAGTCAGCTGATGCTGTTGGGGGTCTCCACTTCCTCATAAGTACTCCTGACTTTATATAATAACAAGTAGAAGCACCAGCTGACTCTTCCTCACTGCAAGCAGAGTTAGCTAGACCTTTCAACTCAGGGTCAGCAATCTGCAACTCAACCAACTCTTGACGAGACAAATTATCAACACTACGGGGTACTGCCTCATCTGGTGAGTGGTCCAAATTAGCAAGAAAAGTGTCAGCTAGGATAACATCATCATCATCATTATCCTCTAAGTCACCAGTAACTTTAGACTTAGCCCTAGTGACAGCACATGCAGGGAACACATCAGGGACATCACAATCCTGGGCCGCAGCCACTGGCTCACTAGACAACTGAGGAGCTGGACACACTTGACTTCCACCAATATCATTTCCAAGTAAGAACGTTACACCTGACATTGGAAGTGTCTCAACCAACCCAACCATAACGGAACCATTAACAAAACCAGACTCTAAATTCACTCTGCACAGAGGGACAGAGAAGTAATTATTCCCTACACCTTGTAAGATTACAGTTTCATCAGAGGAATTAACATTAGAGCCTAGAACACTGGTCAGCATAAGGGATTGGCAAGCACCTGTATCACGATATATTTTAACTGACTTCCTGTCATTACTGTCCAGAGGACTGACAAAACCATCAGACAGGAAATTAGCACATGAACTCTTGCGAGTGTCACCCATGTTACTGCTCAAAAGAGGAGCTCCATCATGAGAATTTAATTTACCCCTCAAAGCAGGTTCAGTTAACTTAGTTAAAGAATTCTGGGAACTCTCAAGGGTGGACAC
>NC_137050.1:35776332-35856332 GCF_032717465.1 Coenobita brevimanus
GGCAAGAGACAAATATTGGTGGAGAGAGTTCATTGAGACCCTATGCATCCCGTGGGGTGCCACAGGAAATGATTGATTGATATATATATATATATATATATATATATATATATATATATATATATATGTATATATATGTGTATATATATATTTATATATATATGTATCTATATATATATGTGTGTATATATATATATATATATATATATATATATATATATATATATATATACAGTATATATGTATATATGTGTATATATATATATTTATATATATATATGTATATATATATGTGTATAAATATATATATATATTTATATATACATATATATATATATATATATATATATATATATATATATATATATGTATATGTATATATATATATATATATATATATATATATATATATGTATATATATATATATATATATATATATATATATATATACACATATATATTATATATATATGCATATATATATATATATATAATGTGTATATATATATATATATATATATATATATATATATATATATATATATATATATATATATATATGAGAGAGAGAGAGAGAGAGAGAGAGAGAGAGAGAGAGAGAGTGAGATCATTACCTCGAGACGATTTTATTTGCCTAAGGATAGACTTTTCAAACAGGAAGGGTTAGATATAGACCCAATAACCCCATTCAATTCTAAGCGACTCTCCAAAACAGAATAAAATTGTATGGCATTAGAGGAAAAAAAAATGATCTGAAAGTTATCCACTTCAGTCCCATGACGTATTTTCGTTGTACTCTTTTTAAGCACAGGCGTAAAATACAAAGGCAAAATAAGCCTACTGAGTTCTCCTTTCCAATAGGTCCAGAACAAATTCAAACCGAATTCAGAATTCGCTTATATCGAGATACATGGACGCACTGTGCTTAAAATATTGGGGTCATAGGCAGAGGGATATACAAACTGAGAAAGACAATTCCAAAGTTGTTGCATATTTGAATGATTGAGAGTATTGGTTAATTCTAGTATTTTAGAGTTGGACAGAAATTGGGTAAGAGTGCATTGCCAAATGGGTACTATATGCCTGATGTAATGGAGGTGGGTTGTAAGTGGATAATTCAGATTAGCGACCATTGAAGCGATAATAATAGGATAGAGATGCAACAGTGCAGCGAAGAGAGAGAGGCTGAAGGGATAAGGTGACCAGAGTCCCGCTTTTAGGCGGGAGAGTCCCGCTTTTTGGACGTCTGTCCCGCTTTTTTAAATGTGACTAGAATGTCTCGCCTTTTTAGCAAATTATCTTAAACGTCCCACTGTTAGAAACTTACTATTGCATTAGATATAACATGACCTTCTTTTATAAAATTAGGATGAATTAGAAAAATTATGCATAATCCTAACCAAATGAAATACCGAATTATTATTATAAAATCTGTAATGCTCACTAGCTGGTAACTTTGGTCGACAGAGTCACTGTACCGTACGGGATGTTCGGAGTTCGTAGGAGACGTTAGTGTTTGATTAGCAGCCTCAGTTTGAGGTGTAGTGCAGCAGCGGTCGCTTTCACATTAGTCAATATCTATCTGTCTATATATCTATCTATATCTGTCTATCTGTCTTTGTCTATCTACCTATCTATCTATCTATATCTATATCTATCTATCTATAGACACACCCACACACCCACCCACCCACCCACCCACCCACACACACACACACACACACACAGTCTCGCGCGCGCTTGTCCCGCTTTTAGCTGCAATAAATCTGGTCACCTTATGAAGGGAGCCAGTGAGTCAGTGAGTGGAGCTGATGAAATGAAAAGCATTTGACTCTGTTTAGAAGAACTGCATGTGAAGTCCCTTCACCCCTTCCCCCAAACATAAGTTCTATTCCGTTCAGGGGTGAAATAGACCCCTTTACAAACTCAACAGCTTCACACGGGGAATGGAAGCATGGAGTCGGCTTAGCACTCTCTTGCAAGTGGATTTTGCAGGAGAGGCAATATGGTTCCTCCATGAGACGTCCCAAGAGAAGAAAACCCAAAAGATATTAATAGTATGAAGGTCTGAGTTGTGTATTGCCTAAAAGTAACCTCTGACTTGCACCTTACCCCACATGAATCAACTCAGGAGGCATCCGACCTACCTCATAATGAGCGGGATTTTGAACGACGCATCACGAAGATAATCGTAGGAGCAGCATCACTCAGTCTTTATGGGATGTTTGACTATCATCTTTCATTCCCATCCCCATGGCTGAGTCCAGAAACAAAGTAGCAGTGGCTGCTGAGAATGAGTTACACACTAAATGATCCATTTATCAAGGTGTTGGCACCTGAAGAAGGCTCAGATCTGTCTAGAAAATATATACAGTTTTTGATGATGAACTTGAATGCAAGACCTATAGTGGCTAAAGGAAGAGAGGGAAAGATGAAAAAAAATACTGAAAGTAGCGTCACAGTGATGTTGAGACTTAGACGAACTGGCAACACACTGAGGCTTAACAGGAGCAGGTTCCGCTCATATAGTTATTGGTTTCCCGCCAAAAGGGAAATTTCTGACCACAATAACTCTGGAATTATGGTGAGTTGAACAAATGTATTTCATGAATGCGTGTGTAATATCATTTTCAAGACGATGCTGATCATATGAAATCATTGTGTTAGTCACTATATTGGCAATGTTGCCGCACCACAGAGTATGTTTTACAGTCCCCCTGCCATAGTCCACAGCTTGAATATTCCTGTGGAAGATTATAACGGATCAGAAGATGCAGGATTTGAATTTTTGATGCATTAAAAGCTACAGGGTTTCTTGTACCCCAAGCAAAAATTACTTCCAAGTCAGAAACTAAGTTTGCCATAGCCTCGTCCCTTGATTACTGTTGCATCTGCTATGATGGAGGCTGAGAGATGAGAGTGGAAATGTGAAGGGAGGAGTCATCAGCGTATGCCTTTATAATTCTAGATATGCGGTTCAGATCATTATTGAGTAGGAGGAGGAGAGTTGATGACAGGAAAAAACCCTGAGGGTCACCTTTACTGACAGCTTTAGAAGAGGAACAGTGGTAGTCTACTACAGCAACTATAGAACGGCCAGAGACAAAGATAGAAGGATAGAAACCCTAAGATGGCAGTTTGGAGATTGCTGATTTGTGCCAGACTCGACCGAAAACTATTAATCTCAAATGCGATGGCAAAGGTTTCGTCAGTACAGAGTGAAGGATGACCAAGAACCAGAAGAGAAGATGAAAAGATCGCCATTAGAGTGTCCTTGCCATCTCCAGATGATTATATTCAGTTTAGGATAGACTTACCAACCGAAGAGGTTATATATACCCTTCATCAATCCATTTACTCATAAGAATCTTTCTTAAATTAAAATCATATGGAGGTAGCAATAATGAAACTGAAGCTAAACTATCTTAGCACAGAGGTTACTTTTTATTGTTCTGTCAAGAATTGTTTTTTCTGTGTCTGCTGGTCTTCAGTTGTTGTAGGCCTTTTACCCATCCATCCCGGGGACGATATTATCGTTTTGTACTTGCCATCACCTGAGGGTTTTATTCAGATTTGGGTTGACTTTCTTCTTTTGAAAACTACAGTGCTTTTTACTCTAGCCTGACAAAGATCCGTAGCACTTCAGATTGGCCGATAGCAAAGTTTAGTCAGACTTGAGAGTTGACTTGTCAAGTAACTAAGGACACTCAATCCAACCTCGTTACTTAAGTGCATGGGATTTCATGGAACCCAAATATATTATTACAAACTGTTTAAGTGGTCCAGTTTCGCAAGATGAAAACAAGCAGACAATAGTTCGGAATATTTCTCCTTATCTGAACGAAATGGTCAGGAGACAGCAAGAATATATTGGAATGTAAGTCGCCAGGCTCAAGGGATTAACGTCTTCAGCACGATATTTCAATCTTGCTATCTCCTGACAATTTTAATTCGGCTTATGAGACGCTTTTCAAAGTGGAGGATTTAGATACCACGTCCATTAACCCCATCGTTAAATGAAAGAAAAGCATTCGGGAGCCTAACGTTAATCGCTCGCCAGAATAAGCTGTTGGCCAGGTCCAAGATTTTGGACATATCTTGATACTCTGAAGGTTTCACGTTGATAGCTCAAGCCGTTCATAAGATATACTCGTAATGGTGCTAAAGGCAGGCGATAGTGACCTTGACCTTGACCCCGAGTGCCCATTTTCTATTTCGTCCAAGATTTTGACCATATCTTGATATCCTGAAGGTTTCATGTTGATAGCTCAAGCCGTTCATGAGATATAATGGGAACACACACACACACACACACACACACACACACACACACACACACACACACACACACACACACACACACACACACAGAGGCAGGCAAAAACGTTATCGCTCCGCCGTGCTAAAAGACCAGCGATAATGAGGAGTTAAGCAGCACTATGAACAAAGAAGGAAGTATGTACTGAAGAAAAGAGTGCATCAAGGACGAAAGGAGGCAGGGGCAATGGCACCAGTGACTTGAAATAGTAACGTAACCGCTGGAGTAGCAGATGGCAGTACATCAGTTCCAGCACTAACGCACAGCAGTGAATCGTTGACGGAACACAAATCAAGGCCGAGGGTTGTTGAAACAAGCTGTCGCAGAATTGTCTATGATGTGATATGGAAAATCTTGAACAGGTGAAAACATGCATGAGAAATGTGATGCAGTGGGAAACGAGACGATTCAGTCTTGTGGAGCGTATGGAGAGTAAGAGATTGACCAAGAGGGCGTGTGAAAATTATGTGGTTTGGTACAGGAGTGGGAGCATTATAATGTTAAATTAAGAAAATATGTACAAAATTTAAGATCTTAGCCTTAGATTCAGCACTAAGACAGAGTTAGCATATAATTTTCTAGCAGAGTCAGAAAATATTTAACATTTAAAAGCATGTCAACTGTAAGAGTTGAAAAACTGAATGTGAACTGAAAAATGGGACTGGAACAATTAGAATTACTGTATATAAAATTCCAGTTGTACTTTGAATATAATTTTCTTTGTTATAAACAAAGAGCAACATTTACCCTTTTCATTAAATGTATTACACTGGAAATTATTCTTTGGCCAGTATAGGTTACAGGTGCTGCAGAAAGTGGCTAGACCTTTGGACCTGTATTACGATGTGCCTTTTTTTTTTTTTTTTTTTTATTTCTGTATCTTTGTGTAACTGGATCTGCAAGTAATGGAAAATCCAGTTCAGTCATTTCTGCACACTACTGTAGTTAATTTCCAAAAATCTCTCATAATATAATAATGCTGTTTTGGCTTATACTTGAGAAGTTGATATAATGAACGAATCATTTGAAAGAAGACTGCAAACGAAGTGAAGCCAAAAATGATTATATGTATAACTGTGTATACCGATTACTGATATCTATCTTTTCTCCATGAAGTATTCTGTCTCTGTGAGGAAAGCAAACAAAAGTGAAGCGTAATTTCATTAAATTTCACATTATTTCTTTTCGTCGATTTAGCATCATCCTGCACGAAAAACCTTGTCACCCTGAAGAATATGGAGAGGTAAGGTGCGACAACATGTAGGAGAAGGAGGAATGTCGTGGGTAGAGGATTCGTTACTGCGCAGCAGAAAAAATGTCTGGCAGTTTTTTTATTTGTCACCTCACGGTGTGCGACATCAGACGATTTATAGATGTTACGTGGAATATACAGGATAAATCGCAAGAGAAGAGCATTTTCTCCTGTGAAGCTCAGGAGACAAGGAGTGAAGATCAGTTGAGTAACCTTGACCTTGCCCTTGGCAATGAAAATTACCATTTTGGGTGATTTTAACATACACAATGTTGAATGGTTATTGCATTCTGCCCGGACTGACGACGCTGGTCTAGAATGCGAGCTGTTTGCGGAATCGTTTAATCTCACCCAGTTGGTAAAGCAACCAACCAGAATACCTGATAATCCTGACCATAATGCCCATCTCTTGGACTTATTCTTGACAAATAATCCAGATCAATACAGGATAGAGGTACTGTCACCACTTGGATCCTCTGACCACAATCTCATCAAAGCCTCATTAGTTAACCCTCCTACACCTCCCCATTCCGAACCTGTCAGGGTGACCCGATGGCACTTTGTCAGGGCAGACTGGGATGGATTTAGAAATTATCTTGCTGATGTTCCATGGCAGTCTTTCTTCTCTAGTGATCCCAATTCTACCCAGTCCCACATTTGCGACTTAATACTAGCTGGTATGGATTTATTCATACCAAGTCAACAGTTCACTAAAAGATCAAACTCTCCAAAATGGTTTGATGGCAATTGTGCCAGAGCAACAGCCCAAAAGTCATTAGCATATAACTCTTACTTAAAATCAAAAACATCTGAATCACTCTCGCAATTTAAAATTGCTAGAAATCATGCAAAAGCTGTATTAAATCTATCTAAATCAAACTTTCTTCAAAAGCAAGCATCAAAACTACTTAACAACCCTAATGACAATAGAATATTCTGGTCAACTCTTAATTCTTTCAATAATAACTTTAACAAGTCATCTTCCATTCCCCCACTAAAATCTTCAGATGGCAATATTACAAATGACCCACGTCTGAAAGCAGATATCTTTGCTAGTACCTTTGCAAGAAACTCTACCATAGATGATACCAGCCAGAATGTCTCAGTACTAGAACTTGATTCTCCCGAAATTGCCCCACTTAAAATACAGACAAGATTCGTAAAATCCATCCTAGACAATTTACCTACCAACAAAGCTCCAGGCCCAGATGGAATTCCGCCAATTGTTTTGAAAAAGTGTTCCCCTGAACTTGCCTCTGTCCTAGCCAAATTATTCAGACTATGCATACGTACTCCTTTATTCCCAAATTCATGGAAAGAAGCCAATATCCACCCAGTTCCGAAGAAAGGAAGTTCGTCTGACCCCTCCAATTACAGACCAATAGCTGTCACATCTTCTCTTGGTGAGGTATTTGAAACTTTAATTAATAAGCATATTGTTAAACATCTTGAATCCAACAACTTAATTAGTGATAGACAATACGGTTTTCGCCACGAAAGATCCACCATTGACATACTCAATCTCTTAACTCATACCATCCATCAATCAATTGATCTTTTTGGAGAAACTCATGCAGTAGCTCTTGATTTCTCTAAAGCTTTCGACAGAGTATGGCACAGTTCCCTGCTGTCCAAACTCCCTTGCTATGGACTAACGGCTTTTGTTCCTTTGATTTCTTCTTATCTTAGTGACAGGAAAATAAGAGTAAAAGTAGATGATGTATATTCAAATTTCCACTCAATTAACGCCGGCGTGCCGCAGGGATCAGTTCTGGCGCCAACCCTATTTCTGGTTCATATTAATGATCTCTTATCTGTCACTCACAATCCCGTTCACTCATATGCAGATGACTCAACACTACATAGTTCATTCACACTCAGACATCCATTTACAAAGTCTAATATCTCTACCTCTCAACTCAGTACAGCCATCTCCATAAATCAAGATCTATCTACAATCAGTGAATGGGGACAAAACAACCTTGTCTCTTTTAATGCTAGTAAAACTAAATATATACAGTTTACTAATAGACAGATATTGCCAGATTCGTACATTACCTTCAGTGCTACTAATATTCCCATCTCCAAAAGTATTGAAATTCTTGGTATCTCACTTAACAGGGACCTCTCATGTCAGATCACTTGCTAAAACCGCCTCAAAGAAACTTGGATTATTGTACAGAGTCCGTAACTTCTTCGCCGATGAGCAGTTAGCTATAATTTATAAGAGTCATGTGCGCTCTCAGCTTGAATATTGCTCACCCTTGTGGAATGGTTGTGGAGAGGTTGCATTAAGACAACTAGACAAAATTCAGAATAAAGCTGTTAGAATCATTAACAACCCTGTCATTACATATAAACTACCTCCCCTGCAAGTAAGAAGGAATGTTGCCTCCCTTGCATTATTTTACAGATATTTTTTTGGCAAATGCTCAGACGAAGTTGCGTCCATGGTGCCACCTCTCCATGCCTTCCCTCGTGCTACACGGGCATCTGGTAGCGCTCATGACTGGAATGTCACTCAACCATATTGCAGAACTTCTGCCTATCAGAATTCTTTCATTCCCCGAATTGCACCTCTCTGGAACTCGCTTCCCCAGAGTTGTTTTCCTCCAAATTTCAACCCATAACTGTTCAAGTCTAACTGTTACAGATATTTTATGAATATAGGACACCAGTAATCTGGTGTATGGATTATTTTTTTTTTCCCCATTTGTTTTTCCTTCCTCCGTTCTGTTATTAAAAAAAAAAAAAAAAAAAGTCTAGGCGTATGAGGCGTAGTCCCCGGACTAGGAAAGTGTCTTTTTGGTTCGAAAGCCATTTTTTCAGGGCAAGTGCTGGTTTTTCAGAGCAGATGTTTCTGATAGTGCACTGGCAACTTTAAAAGGAACTGTGGTTGAAGCTATTCGAATCCTCACGTTAAGAAGGGATTCTCCTTAATGTGAGGGTAAACTGACTTTATTGTTGTCGGTCCTGATACATATTCTTTACTCACTATCAGTTTTCATATGAATATCAATTTGAGCAAATTTTTTTTGGCATACAAATTACTTACACATAAATTATCAATCCTGCGAAGCAGGATGGTAGCATTTTCGGCACCTCATCCTATACCGTTGCGCGAGTTTCAGCCCGTGTATGTGTGTGTGTGTGTGTGTGTGTGTGTGTGTGTGTGTGTGTGTGTGTGTGTGTGTGTGTGTGTGTGTGTGTGTGAACTCATTTTAGGCTGTTTGATGGTTTAGAAAGAAACCTCCCACTTGAATTCGTCAGGTTACTGGGAAGGACTTCCATTACATACGATTTTCCATCCATGATTTTTAAAAGGGGTCAGCCCCCCTCACCAAATTAAAAATTCTCAGAAGTAGCGAAAGGAGAGAAGGTATGTCTTTGATACTTTAGTACAAATTGTACACTGGACTCTCATCCATAATGTAATATTTGGGGAGTGTGATCCCCCCCCCCCTGGTTCTTGGGGATCGGCCCCCTCCCAAAATAACAGCGATCAGAAATAGGGGAATATTAGAATGAAATTTCCTAGATGAGTTCGTCTGGGTATTCCGAAGATCTCCCATTATATAGAATGTTCTAACCGTGATTTTTAAGGGGATCAGCCCCCCCCCTCACCAAATTAAAAATTCTCAGAAATAGTGAAAGAAGAGCATGTATGCTCTGATATCTTAGTACATGTTGTACAGTGGAGTCTTATCTATAATGCGATATTAAGGGAGCGTGACCCCCGACTTATTCTTGGAGGTGAGCAGCCCCTCTTTCCAAAATAAAAATGATAAAAAATGTGGGATAGAGAGCACATGGATTTTATCGAAATCGGTATACATATCACAGGTTTCCTCTGAACGTACAGGAAGAAAGTGCACATCCGCTTTATTTTTATATTCTGTATACATTTATTTATTTGTGTACTATGTAGCCGTACTAATTTGGAGATCAGGGCACCATTTTCAGGACAAACTGCTTCTGCCATCCCCCCCCCCTTCATGGTGGTACCCGTATATCCATATAACAGGGTGATGTGGAGCCCCAGTTAACTGGGTGGAAACGCTGATTCGGTGTCCATCCAGGAACCAAACCTCCACATTGTTTTCCGAGCCTCGCTGTGGAGGCGGTGTCTGCCACAAGGGAACATCGGTTCACTGCACGGAACAGTCTAACAGGAGCGATTACTTGCTTGATGTTGATGGGTCTGCTTGGTCAGACAGACCAGGCTTACCTAACAACAAGAACACCTCTAAGGAGGTGCAGCCTTTCTTGAGGAGGATGCATCCCCTGTAAAACCCTTGGAATCTAGGTGAGTGGGATCGTCAGTATTGAATTTAAAATTTGCATGTATCGCATTCTGATGTCTGTTGTATTACTGTTTCACGCGCTACTTGTTATTTTCCCAGACTGGGTCATCATTTGTCATTAATACACACCTGTTAATATGAATTTCAGCTACAAAGTGTAGAGATGAAGTGGAAACAACGAGCTGTTTATTGCCCGAGCTCAAATAATGACAGCCAGTTAGATGCAAGAATGGAAAATGAGGTAGGCTCCAGTTGCAAGGTTGACAAATGAATTCACTGTAGTAAAGTGACGCGTGATACTGTGAATTTTCCAATGTCTTGGGTAGTTGTTAGAATGACCAGTGTAATGATAAAGAAGACGGAAAGCAGAAAGGTTTGTTTTAACTTGCTCAGTCCGAAGGTCTCTCTCTCTCTCTCTCTCTCTCTTGATCATTTTTGTTGCTCCCAAAGCGATTCTTTTTTCCAGTTTAGAAAAGATTGCTAGTAGTGAAGAATTTACGGAAGGCAACATCTAACCCCCTCCAAATAAAAAAATCAGTTTTAATACTGATAACTGGATACTGCAAGAACATTATAGAAAAAAATGACGTCATGGTATTGAAGGGATTACGAGACCAAGAAGCGAGTTCATTGCAACATAAACAGACCCCAAACGATTAATGTATTCCAGGTTCTGGCAACAGTTTCTAGCAAGCTGGAGAAAACTGCAGGGAATTTGCTCTGCCAGGCTTCAATAACTTACTCTGAGATGAGTAAAATAGTCTGACGTTAGCTGAAATAGAGCACTAGAGTTGTTCCGACTTTGAGACGGATAATGGTGACAGTAGTAAACTCAGGCTCCAGTGACTCACCCAGGTGAATCGTCTAGTGCCAGCTGGACTTGAATTCTAATGCTCAGAACCACGAGAGAGTTAAGAGGAGGTGAGAAGGCAAGAATTAGGAGTGAAGTTTAATTTCTGCCCGACGATGTCACATATATTATTCTTGCTTCCTGTTGTTGCTTCTGTGACCCCAGGCTCATATCAGCGTGAACCTGTCGGACTGCAGACTGCAGTCACCTGCTCCTTCACTCCATACTCCTCCTTTCGATGGATAGAGAGGGAGATGAGGAACGTTTGCATAGCCGAGCAGTGGAGCGGCTCATTTATATCGGTGCCACTATCTGAAGGAGTCCCTTTCCAGCATCATTCTTATCGTTAACAAACGATTTTTTTGCACCTTAGGGGAGGTACCTGGTACTGGAGAGAGTTAATAATGGCAGTAACTAATCTCTCCAGTTGTTGCTGTGTTTGTTATTTCCTGGTCTGTCTGCTTCAGCAGACTCATTGACCATAATAAGCTGCCACCTTCCAGTGGCAGATTACGCCTCACCATGGTCAGAGCAGGGTCCTTCCACATGGCGAAGTGTAGGGAAATTGGAGGTATAGCTCCCAACAAGAGAAGCTGAATTTAGGAGATATGTGTGAGTAGTCTGTGGCCCGGACTTTGACAACTGGGTGTCTTGCAAACTTAGGTACCGGGCTTTGGCCCCACGTCAGTACCTCCTGTGACGATGGTAACCACTTACCAGCTATCTTCTGGCGGGTTAGTGGTACTGTACTTTGTCCAAGGATGACTCGGGGCTATAATTATCAGGGTGAAAGCGTTCATCTTCCCCGAGTTTGATACATGCTCCGACTGCATACCCCCAGCCCCGTCAAGCGAAGACGTTAAATAAAAAATTTAACTAACCCCTCCAGTGAAGGGGTTAAATGATTCCTGTATATATCCCACAGCCCGAAAAGATTATCCTAAGCAAAACAAAAGTGTCAGAAGAGGGCAAGTATTTGACAACGATTTTTTGGGCTGGAAAGGTAAAAAAAAATACAGTACTTGCATCGTCATAGTATGTGAAGTAACCTATACCAACCTCAAGTCTTTCTTGCTGTCCAAGCAGTTTTATTCAGCTTAGGAGACTCTTTTCGCGCTGAGGAACTAGATAAAACCTACATTAACCTCTTCATTGTGAGCAGGATTACTTTAAAATAATTATCTGGAGGTAGCGAGAATAGACTATGATCTGTAACCATAATGAAGGTTAGCCAATATTAGCTTTCTCCATTCACCTTTCAGTTTTTCTTCATTTTCTTTTAGTTCTTCTCATTACCCCTTTTCCTTCATATTAGAACGATATTTTTGTGCATAATTTCTTCAGTCGTCAACTTTTATCTCTCAGCTTCCAATATTATCCTTCATTCTCTTGCATTCTCTTAGTCTTTTTTCGCCACACGATTCCCTACCATTGCAACGAATTTCTCTCTTCCACTTCTCCTCTCGCTCAACGGGCCTCCTCTCCTTCATTCTTTCTGTACCTCCCTCATGTGCTTTCTCTGTTCTCTCTCCCTGTATCCTCTCTTACATTTCTCCCCTATTGTCTTGGCCTTTCTCCTCTTCTCTGTCTCCCCCTTCCTCTGCCTTTTCATCCCGAAGGTATACTCTGTCTCACCCTTACTCTCTTTTCCTTTTCCTTCTTTCATTCTCTCATATACTCCCAAAGTCGGTGCAGAAGCTAAATTAAAGCGTGAGCTTGGACAGAGAAGTGGATGCAGGAAGCGCTGAGTTAATTTGAGTTCAGAGTGGCGAATGTTGAAAGCAGTCAGAGAAGAAAAGTATTTTTGAAGAATTCAGTCGTCTCTCAATCATCCCTCGTCCCTCCCCGTTTGACTGGCAAAGCTGCAAAAAGAAATGGAGTGGTATGTTCATATTGCTCTTTGTCTTGATCAGGATGACAGTTCTTCTTCGTTAGGCGGATGCTGTTGGAGTTCAGCGGATTTTATTTGTTGGAAAATTCCTGGTTTTTGCCCTAGGTGTGATATTCAATCACCCTTGTCGTCAAACAGCAGCTCCAGACACTGCGTCTCCCTCGTTATTTTGTCCCGGCATTCTTGTTTGTAGTTTTGTTGGTTCTCCTAATGTTCCAGCTCCTCTTACTCCTGTTGTTTTGGTCTGCAGTTTGCCTGACTGAGTACTCTGCCGAACTTGATCCTTTGTCTTGGTGTCATTCTTGGCGATGGAATCTATATTGTTTTCTTGGTTTGCCTCTTCTTGGCTGCTGGTGCCGAAGTGAAGGACTTGAATGACTCAGGGATGGTAATGATAGGAAGACGCTTCGCTACAGTGGTCTGATCTGGAACTGTCAGAGCTGTGCTGTCGTCGCTGGGGAAGACTCGTACAGTGTTAATGTACATGGTCATTTCATCTCTCCGGCGCCGTTTCTTCTGGTTTGGGTTGTGATGTTCCGGAGTATGAATACATCCTTTTACATCCTCTGCTATAGAATCGGTGACCTCCCCTGCTTCAGGCCTTTTGCTGCTATTTGCACAGTCGAACATTACATCCTCTCTGTCGCCAACACAGCGCTGATGCTTCTGTCGTCACACTGATGGCGGTGTAAGTCAGCGGACGAACACATCCTCTCCAGTGTCAGCACAAGTTAAAGTTACAGTACCTAGCATTCACACAGTATCACTTCACCTGGCCTTTGTTTCTAGAGACGAAATATACTGTCTGGACCTTGGTGAGTGGCGACGAGAGGAGTGGATGCTGTGGGTCTTCCCTGAGCTCTTGATGGTGATGTCCCCCTCAGTGGAGCGAGGTCTGTTCTGCTCATACTCTCTTTCCCTCTCTCATTTCTGTTATTCCTTCGCTAGTGTCCCCTCTTATTTCTGTTTCCCTGCATAATTCTCTCCCGTCGCACCACCACCATCACCACCACCACCGCCACCACCAGCTCCTCTCTACTCATTCACCACCACCACCTCCACCACCATCATCTCCTTCTGTCACACCACCACCACAACAATCATCATCATCATCATCATAATCGCATTCTCATTCTCCCCTCACCACCACCACGCACTCTCTATCTCGACCATTATCCATACCAGTACCACGACCATTAACCACACCACCACCACCACCACCACCATTAACTGCATCGCCACATCATCATGGCTATCATTACCCACACCACCACCGTGCCCTCCAACCCCACCATTTCCCTCCATGACCACCACCATATCTCTCCCCCGCCACCCTCACCACCACCATTAGCCACATCACCACCAGCCCCATCTTCTCCATCTCTCGAGCACCATTTCCCTACTCACCCTCACCACCACTACCACATTAACCACTGCCCAGAACTACACTATCACCATAACTCTCTGGTGTCAGTAGTATTAAATTTTACTCTATAGAAATGATTCCACCATTTTTGCTGCATATTAACTGGCATCGCTAAAAGCCTCCCAAACTCGCAGAATATGTGAAATGTTTCGTCACTGGCTTAAACAGATTATACCACGACATCCACTGAAATGCACTTATTAGTCCTATTACTGTTATTGTTATATTATTTTGTCATCATCATCATCATCATCGTCGTTGTCGTCGTCGTCGTCATGCATTCATTCATCAGTCATCCTTTATTATAATCATCATGGCTCATCATCATCATTCATCAGTCATCATCATTATTCATCAGTCATCATCATCAGTCATCATCAATCATCAATCTCTGTTATTGTTATTGTTATGATGATGATGATGATGATGATGATTATCGTCCTCGTCTCCCTCCTCCTCCTCCTCCTGCTCCTCCTCCTCCTCCTGCTCCTCCTGCTCCTCCTCCTCCTCCTCCTCCTCCTCATCATCATCATCATCATCATAGTCGTAGTAGTAGTAGTAGTAGTAGTAGTAGTAATAATAATAATAATAATAATAATAATAATAATAATAATAATAACAATAATTATTATTGTTATTGTCTAGGTTATAGGAGTATGAACTACCATCGATCCTTTAAGGTACTACAATGAGAATATGTGGTGACAAGCTTGTTAACCAGCCACAAAATCATCACTCTCAGGCGGGATACATTCAGCCACAAGTAGAGCCAATCGGTGATCCTTCCTCTGAGTGACTGTATAGGAAGTCACAATTCAAAGCTGACTTTCGCATTGTTACAGATATTACACATCTCATATTCCTTTCTCCCCATCAACTTCCAGGAACTGTTGAGACGTAATTAGCTAGTGTTGGCACCTGCGCAACTGTTGAGAAGTAATTGGCTGGTTTTAACACTTGGTTTAGCTTCTGGTCCATAGAAAACATCAGCTGTACCACTGCCAACCCTAATACGGGGATTACGTAACAGGGAAAAATGGTATAATTTTTAAATTATATTAGATTATCATTATTACTATTGTTGTTGATTGTTGTTGGTGTCGTTGACATTATTATACTTATTGTTATTATGGACACAAACTTTGGAAACCGTTACCTAAAAATCTTATCCGTCGTAGTTTGGTAGCTATTAATCATACTTAGCCGAACTTCAGCTATTACGGTCATGGGTCAAGGGTCATGGTCATTGGAGTGAATGGAAATTTACTCCAAGGGGGCAGTTGCCTCCCGTTGTGGAGGCATTCTAGGTCTTGTTCGCGTTGTTATTTTGTTGATAATGTTGATTTTGCTATATCTTTTATTTGTTAAGAGAGCGGTGGAGGAAAAGAGGAAGAAGTGGCTATAGTGGTTACAGGATAGGGGTTCAGTTGAAATAAGAACTGAGTATATCTAGAGCAAGAAACACGTAAAGAGACTAGTGAAGAGGAAAAAGAAGGAGGTAAGTGACGATCTGGGAAGAAAAATGAATGCGAACTACTCTGAAACTAGGAAGTTATTCTGGAAAGAGGAGCGGAAATGTAGAAGTGAAAGCGGAAAGAAATGTGAGGGGGTGAAGGATGCAGGTGGTAGGTTACTCACTCATGAAGATGAAGTAAGAACCAGATGGAAATAATATTTTGAAAGCCTGATGAATGGGAATAGAGAGAGCAGAGCGGCTGTAAACAATGATTGATTTTGGGGGTGTGCAGAGAAGGAATGCAGTGCCAGGAGACGTGACACTCGCACAGGCGAAGAGTGCTGTGAAGCGCCTGAAAAATGGGAAAGCAACTGGGGTTGATGAAGTGTATGCAGAGATGCTTAAGTGTAGTGGAGAGAGTGAAATGAAGTGCTTGTTGGAGATGTGTAAGAAGACATGGATAAGTGAAACTGTGCCTGCAGAGTGGAAAAAGGCTGTGATTGTACCCCTGTACAAAAATAAAGGTGGGCGAAGTGAGTACAATAATTATCGTGGCATAAGTTTATTGATTGTGGTAGGGAAGGTATATGGAAAAATTATTATAGAGAAAGTAAGAGAGATATCAGAAGTCCTAGTGAGTGATGAACAGGGTGGCTTAAGGAGTGGCAGAGGATGTGTGGATCAAGTATTTGCAGTGAGACAGATAGCAGAAAAGGCTTGTGAGAAGGACGATAAGGTGGTTATGGCATTCATGGATCTGGAAAAAGAGTACGACAAAGTAGAGAGAGAGGGACTGTGGAAAGTTTTGCGCAAGTATGGTGTAGATGGTAAGCTGCTAGGTGCTGTCAAGAGTTTTTATGATGGTAGCAAAGCATGTGTAAGGGTTAATGGGCATCTAAGTGAATGGTTCACGATCGGTGTGGGCGTGCGACAAGGTTGTGTGATGTCCCAATGGTTGTTCAACATATATGTGGCTGGGGTGATGAGAGAAGTAAAAACACGAGTAATGGAGAGAGGGATGGCGTTGGTAATGAATGGTGATAGATGGAATCTCTCAAATTTGTTGTATGCTGATGATGCAGTACTGCTTGCAAGTACTGGACAAGAACTTAATAGGCTAGGGCAGAGTTTTGCTGATATCTGTGAGCATCGTGCCTTGAGAGTAAATGTAGAGAAGAGTAAAGTGATGGTTATTGAGAGAGAAGGTGATTCCCAGTGTGATGTCACAGTGAATAGAGAGAGACTATAATTGGTGAGAGAGTTCAAATACTTGGGTACAGTGATAGAAAAGAGAGGAAAATGTGCAAAAGAAGTTGAAAGTAGAGTGACACAAGGAGGAAAAGTAGCTGGTGCAATGAAGGCCTTGATAAGAAACAGAGGCTTGAGTGTTGCAGCTGCACGAGGCTTACATAAGGGAGTGTTAGTGCCAACTTTAACATGGGTGTGAGGCTATGGTGTGGCATGAAGATGAAAAGTCAAGAGTAAGAGCAGTGGAGATGGAACTGTTGAGGAATGTATGTGGAGTACAGAGGGTGGATAGGATACGATATAATGTGATTCGTGAAAGGTGTGGAGTAAGGAAGTCAGTGGACACCAGAATCGAAGGGAGTGTACTGAGATGGTATGGTCATGTGGAAAGAATGGATAACAATAGAGTGGTGAAGAAGGTATACCTGAGTGAATTTGAAGGTGGGAGGAGGCGAGGTAGGCCAAGGAGAAGGTGGGGAGATATGGTGGATGAGAGTTTGAGGAAGAGAGGTTTGGAAGTCGGTGAGGCTAGGGAACTGACAAGAGATCGAGCTGGCTGGATGAATGTTGTGAGGAGAAGTGCATGATCAGGGATTCTGGCACCCCTTGTGAGCATGACAGCGTCCAGATTGACTCAATCGGATACGTTTTTGTGAAGCTGCAGAATGTGGTGAATGTTTTCGGCGTATCTGGTAGAGCCAGGATTCCGGGGGCTTGAATGATGAGTGAATGGAAGCGTGGCCTATTGGACTGGGCAAGTTGTACTGTCTAGACATTGCTACTTCTCAACCTGCCCTATGGTGGGAAAGGAGGTCCGGATGATGATGATGATGATGATGATGACTACTGCCACTACTACTACTACTACTGCTGCTGCTGCTGCTGCTGTTGATGCTGCTGCTGCTGGTGCATGTGCTGCTGCTGGTACATGTGGTACTGCTGCTGGCGCTTGTGCTGTTGCTGCTGCTGCTTATTATTATTATTATTATTATTATGAGACTATTGTTTTTGCTGGTATTATTATCATTATTCTCGCCTCAGCGTCTCACAACGATCCCAGGAGAATCGGAAACTGCGCTAGGAATCTGAATGGCCCAGGTTATGTGTCCTGGCATGGGCCATTGTTGATAGAAAAAAATCCAAATCTTATCAATGGGATCAAGGTCATTGTAAGAAACAGCAGACTCATGCATTCTTCGACACTTTTGTCTTCTTTGTTGATGTAGAAGAAGAATTTACCTTGTGTATATTACACATACCACATATCAAAGCATGCTTATTGTGACTACACAACAAAAATAACTAATTATTTATTGCTATTCCGACCTCAGGGTCTCCTGACGATTCCAGGAGAACTGGAGACTATGCAAAGAATCTGAAGGGTCCAGGCTGTATGTCCTGGCATGGACCATTACTGATAGAAAAAATCCAACTCTCCCCAGTAGGGTCAAGGTCGCTAAGAAACAGTAGATGGAGACAAGTGACTGTCCGTAGGACAGTTACAGAGTTCTAGTTATTATGATTATTATGATGATGATGATGATGATGATGATGATGATGATTATTATCATTATTATTATGTTATTATTTTTACATGACAACACTGATTTACAAGCCAAGTGGTTTTCTCATCGTATCGTTTATAAAAGCTCCGACGCTCTTGCATGCATCAACTTTGGTCACCTAAGGGCGATTCTCCACGCTGCACGATCTCTGGCAGTCTCACAATTCAGTCCCTTAGCTCTGAGGTCACTCTGTGACCTCATTCCAGGCCTATTTCTGATCAACTTTTAGCAACCCTGCCCCCAACTTTCACATTTCTCACGTTCCGCACTCAATTGTCTTCCTTCATCCTCTCAGTATGTCCAAACAGTCTCAGTCTACCCCTTTTCATCACAAGACCAGTACATTCAAGTCCCACCTTTCCTTTCAGCTCTTCATTCCCAATCCTAGCCCTCGCAGGCTTGGCATTCAAGGACACGCTACACATCCATAAAGACAATGTTATTTCTGTACCTTTCAGCCTACTAATATACTCTTCCATTGCTGCCCACGTCTCTCTACCATACAGCATTACGCTCTAACGCATGCTGCATACAAAGATCCCATGGCACGGATGGAGAGCCCTCTCAGTGTTTGGAGAGGCAACAGCTCCCTGAACCTCCTACAACCATTCCTTACCCTTTCCACAGAGCTAGCACCAGCCCCACCTCTAACACATATCATGTCCCCCAGACAACAACACTCCTCAACACACTCAAAAGAGACTCTCCAGAAAGATCAGTCCTTTCACTCCTGACAGTCTCTTCATGTTCCCCCAAACACACTGCACATACGAAATCAACGTTGTTTCACAGCCGGCCTCTTATACCACTACTGCTCTTATGCACCCACTAATCACAAACACCTCACAAGATGGAGTTATTTCCCACATCCTTGTGGTAAACTGCATATGGTCACGCTCCCTCCCCCAGGAAGCCAGTTAGTATGCTGGGTGGTAATCATATGAGCAAGTGACGATTTATGGTCTTGTGGGTGAAGGTACTCCAGCCAGACAGGGTCTGTGCGGGTTCACATCCGGTGGATGACTGGGGTTTACTGCCCAAATAGCGTCACTGGCAGGAGATGCTGGTCACCTTCGCCTTATGTCGGGACTTAGTAGACTAGCCCCGGGACCCTACGATCCTGATGGTGCAGAAAAGAATTGGTTGATGGATATGATGATGATGATGATTATTATTATTATTTCTACTACTACTACTGCTGCTGCTACTGCTACTACTACTACTACTACATTTTTTTCTACTACACTACTACATTTTTTTTCGTTATTAACACTGGTGCCCAACAAACTAGGTAAAAGTTATCATCTAGGCTGCTGTAAAATTAACCCGTTTGCTCCCGGCGTCCTCAGTATAAGACGGAACTGGGCATTTTCAAAATTTAACAAAGGAGGGAACCCCGGAGTAGGGACCTACGAGCTCCGTGACTATGAGCCGATAGGCGAAGGGTGGTACGCTTAGTGCCTTTCCATCAAGGTCCCTCGCACAGGGACTCTGGGAACTAATGGGTTAATAACTGCAGCACAACGAACACGATTGTTAATGTTATTCCCACTACCGCCAAACTATTTTTGTGGGCTTGGGAGGGCGTCCTCTTGGTGAAGGCATCATAGATTATATCCACGAATCCCTTCACAATGATGATGCCTTTCGTACTTCATTATTACCAGCACCACACCGTTGTACACGTTAAATAAATGAAGCATTAATTATTTTCTTTATAATTTGAAATGACGGACGAAGCGTTTGAAATCAATCTCTAGCAACGTTTCATGAATACGTATCCCTTCCCTTTAATACAGCATGTGAATTCCGCTATCCATTCAGAAACATTTACCTAAAGGGGAAGGGGGGGAGGGGGAAACGAGCACTTTATGAAACCTTGGATCACATGTTTGAAGATACTTTTTCGAGCGAGTGTACATAGCTTAGGGGAGTCCTCTCGTAATGGCGGGGTTGATGTAGGAACTGGTGTATCATTATATCCAGTTCTCAACCCCTTCAGTGCGGTAATATATTGTTAATTTTTGTCGTTGCTGCACCATCTATATTTTTTTTCATTTTATTTGGTACCTCAGTGAACTAAATGGGTAAGAAACAGTTGCCAACAAGGAGAACTCAAAAAGTGCAACACCTGTGACCACCAACTGGTCTAAGGGTACATGTGTGTGGTACGTAGGAGGACTACTGGGCCTTGGGAGCTGGCTGCGAAGCCTATGCCCAGAGTCAGACACATAATATATATATATATATATATATATATATATATATATATATATATATATATATATATATATATATATATATATATATATATAATATATATATATATATATATATATATATATATATATATATATATATATATATATATATATATATATATATATATATATATATATATTGTATATATTACCTATACTGCCAACAGATTAGACTACTCTCAAAATTGAATTACTTCATTCATCCCATGTCTGGTTGTTTGAGTTGACTTTACCCAGTGACCTTGACCCTTGACTTTTCCCTCTGAACCTGACTTTTACCTGACTGTTCTCATAATTCAATCTGTATTCTTGTTGTAACCTCAGTCCAGTAAAGTCCCTGTCACACATACCCGACTCAAAGGCCAACTGCTGCAGGACCCAAGGTCGTGTCCTAGTTGACTCCCACAACTTCCGACTGGCCCCGAATCTGCTCTGCTCATGACTGCCTAATGACCGGGTCAGGACTGCCTCACGACCGGTCGTGACGTCCTCAAGAACGCGACAAGATCACGAGGTGACCGCAAGGCGACAGAGCTATGAGTCTTAAAATTTGAAATTTAACGAATTTTTGTCAGCCACGACCGTGACACGACCGCCCACCAACGCAAGACGACTTCGTGATGCGTCTGGGGAATGCATTCTGACCCCCCCAGGACACCCCCACGACCCCCTCACGACCGACCCATGGGGCGGGGCATAACAACTGAACCACCAATGATACCCAGTGTGGGGCGGGGCATCACACCTAGACCACCATTGACACCAAGCGTGGAGTGGGGCATCACACCTGAACCACCAATGACACCCAGTGTGGGGCGGGGCATCACACCTGAACCACCATTGACACCAAGCGTGGAGCGGGGCATCACACCTGAACCACCAATGACACCCAGTGTGGGGCGGGGCATCACACCTGAACCACCATTGACACCCAGTGTGGGGTGGGGCATCACACCTGAACCACCAATGACACCCAGTGTGGGGCGGGGCATCACACCTAGACCACCATTGACACCAAGCGTGGAGCGGGGCATCACACCTAGACCACCAATGTCACCCAGTGTGGGGCGGGACATCACACCTGGACCACCAATGACACCCAGAGCATCACCATGGACCTCTCATGTGTCTAGGTAGTTGATGAGGTACACACAGTCATAACGTTTTTTTTGTTGGCAACAGCATCACGGCACGCAATGACCACATCACGACGCATCCAATTGAATTGAGACTGTTTCACAATCGACATACGAAACTCCCGACTGCAACGCAACTGTGACATTACTTTTGGCAAGTCGTGAGGAGGCCACGATTTTTTAATGCATGCGTTAAACAATCATGAGGCCCAACGAGCCGTCCCAGCAGCTCACGAGCACCCTAAAGAGTCTGGGCTTTGTAGGCGAATAAGGGACGATCTATGAAAAAATGAATTACGACCTTGAGTCGTGCCGCGGTCGGCACTGGAGTAATTTGTGTGTGACGGGGGCTTAACACACTTTAGCCACAATGGATTTTTTAAAAATTGACCTTGCCACGTGTTCTTGATCCTTCACCAAATGTTTTAAAAACAATAGTTCAGCCTTTTTGGTGATCTCCAACACATCCCTCAAATTTGATCCAGATCAAATCAAAATTGTTTTAAATATTTTTTTCATTGATGCACAGGTCGACCTTTGACATTATCACGTGACCTAAACCTTGAATCTGTTGTTCTGATAAACAGTAGGTAAAATTCTTGGGTGATCCCCAACACACCCACCAAGTTTTCTTGAAATCAAAACTGCATTAGTTATTTGTTCATACAGACAAATGAGTTGAACTTTGAACTTATCCTGGGACCTTTACTTTTGGCTGATTGTTCTAAAGACTGATTTCTTTTGTTCTTACCTGACTCTTAACTCTTCTGCCAAGTTTATTTCAAATATGATCAAGAGTGAGTTGGCTTTCCCCTTTGACAGTTCTCCGGACTGATTGCTCTCAAAATCGAATAATTTTATTTTTGCTTTGTTCTCACTCTTCCACAAAGTTTAGTCCAAACTGGGCAAAAAACTGTTTAACTTGACTTGCCCTGCGATCTTTTCCTTTGCTCTGTTGTCCTTGAGAACAGTAGCGTTACCCATTGGCTAACTCTCAACCATTCCGCCAGCTTTGGTTGAAATCGAATCAGAACTAAATTATTTTATCAACAAACACACACATAGGTTGAACGTTGACCTTGCCCCGTGACCTCGCTCACTGATTAATTTATTGTTGTTACATGTTAATCATCCGTCATGCTGTACCATCTACCCTTCCACATAGTTTGGTCAAAGTAAAATAAAAATCGCTTAAGCTGGATTGTCACGGGGTTTTTATAATATCTCGGTAATTTTGGAATAAATGGTTAAATATTATTTAATTTGAAAATAATATTCAATAATATTGAAGAGCAGAGACAATGATTGTCTTGCTACATCAAGCAACGATTACTTTACGCTGACTTGCTAAGATTCTCAAGAACGAGAATTTATAAACTTTCTCAACAGTACACAGCAGAGACTAATTACTCACAATTGCTGAATTACTGTACTGTTAGCCTCTGGAGAAAGTTACATCACCCCTGACAATAAATAACTAATACTAACATCAGGTTCTTGCCGATGCTTAACTCCCAGGTGGCACAACGGATATTAAGTTAAAACAACAAGACTGGTCTAAGTACCAGTTATGAAAGCAAACGTTTATGCAAGCTAGGAGCTATATGGAAAATAAGCTTAATTATGGAAAAATGAAACAAGATTTTTACTTTACATTAAGCTCGAGAAAGGAACTGTTAAATTTATTAATTACAAAAAAATAAATTTAACGTTACATTTCAAATCAATGAGACGCACTCACTCACTCTCACACGAGCTAAATACTTACGTCTAGAAAAAAAACACCTTAATTAAACTCTTATAACTAGAAAATACACAAAAGAAATACTATAGACGATGAATGCTGCGTATCACCAGATGGGTGGGAAGACTGGACTAACTGTGAAGTGGAGTTTGGGTACTAGCTGACCTCTCACACTGCGGCACAGGACCTTCCTCCGTCACAACAAACACAAGACTGACTAAGTCGTGGGAAAGCGGAGCACTCGGCCGCATTTTTTTAACGGTCGAATGAGCAGGGGCGAACAATAAAAAACAATAGTATCGCTCAGTACAGCACTTAGTGACGTGCATTAAATCGGTCACCTTTTTGAAAACGGTGACGAATGATTTGAAAGTATACTCCGTAATGGAGGGAGAAACGGTTAGCTGAGCGATACACAGTGAGTTTTCCACTAATAGTTCGTGGCTTCTCACAAAAAGGAAATGTCGCGAATTGATTCGTGACATTACGCCCTTAGAATGTTAAATTTTTTCCTTATGGGAAAAAATTTGTGGATATATATATATATGTGTACACATCCTAAGTCATTCGCACGAGATTCACACTGTGGTGTGTGTGCTATCCTGCTACAGGAGTATGTCGCAGTCGCCAGTGAGCGAAAAAACCTCGTATTTACGTTAATAGAAACAAGCTTGAGGGAAAAACTCCGTGACGACTGTGAAAATCCTGTACTCAGGTCAAACTGAGCGAAAGTTCGCTACATTTACATTAACAACTAATTGTTATGTAGTGTTGTGTATGTAATACACAGTGTAGGTGTGACAGTTGTAGTGTAACTGTACCTACGTGTAAAATGACACAGTAATACAAATTTATAGTAAAATAATGATGACGAGGCAGAAGAGAAGGGGCGGCAGCATGCAACAGGGGCGGCCAGCTGCTGCACGTCAATGCTGCACCCACCAGCTACACCTGCGAAAAGAATTAAGGTGGAGCATCAAAACTGTTATTTCTGTCTCTCTCTCTCTCTGCCTAGCAATCAGTACTTGTCATTATTAACCAGGAAACGTAATTCTTGAATTCACAAATTGCTTAGAACCCTTATAGCTTACTGGTTAACGCTTTCATTATTAACCAGGAAACGTGCCAGTTCTTGAATTCACAAATTGCTTAGAACGGGCAGTTTACTGGTTAACCTAACATTATTAACCAGGAAACGTGCCAGTTCTTGAATTCACAAATTGCTTAGAACGGGCAGTTTACTGGTTAACCTAACTCTACACTTACGAGTAATACAGGAAGCTGAAAATCGCTACGCAATCTCGGGCAGGTCACGTTTTAACACCCACCGTGGGTGTGAACACTCATGTGGGTAATGTGCATTCTCCGGGAATCCTCAGAGAGGCCCACAGCTCGAGACATTCCACAAGGTAATTCATACACAGCCTCGGACTGTCTCTGCAAGGTTCTCAAACTTCCCCCTTAACTTATGGCATACATGTATGTACAAGCCCTGGATATACTGTGTCCTGTAAGGCCAACGAGTGAGACGTCTGGTCTACACTTTTAACGGGGAACCAGGCTGGTCCTTGGATTACTCAAATCGCTTAGGATGCCTATTACGGAACCCAACATACAACAGTTGCTAGTTAGTAAGCAGCTAGTAGGTGCGACATCAGGTCTACACCCACATTACCACTATCCTGTCTCTCAACTGACTCAGAGATTACAGGTGTGGTTAGAAACGGCACAGGAAGGGCATGTCCCTGATTAGTGGTGTTACTTTGACACACACTGCAGGAACGGACAAAACTATCTATGTCTCGTCCCATCCCTGGCCAGAAAAAGTCAGCTCGGGTATGGCCCTGGGTCTTCCTTTTGCCCATGTGACCTCCTGAGGCTGAACAATGACCCCATTGTAACACTGCTAGGCGGTACTTGGCGGGAACGACAAACTGCAGTCGAACCTCGCCCTCGGGTCTTCGTGACTCACGGTAGAGCCGTCCTTGTTTGCGAAGGAACTTGGCTTGACCTCCCCGTGAATACTTAATCACTCGACCCTTTTGTTTGTTCCGCACGGTAGCAAGTGTCGGGTCAGAATGTTGTTCTTGCACAACAAGTTGACTACACATCAGATCTTGCGGCGATTCAATGATCACTGGGGTGACACAGTCTGGAGCCTCAGTCATGGCTCGTGTTACCGCAGCAGCCGAAGTCTGAGTAGCGTCATCGGAGCAACTATCCTTGACTCCATTAATATTGCCTACTATAAAGTCAAATAGAGGCTCTGGCATGACAACTGCAAGTGTCGTACCAGTATAAAATGGAGATGCCACCTGGATACGTGCCTCAGGGAACAATCTCACTGATCCATCAATAAGTCTAACTTGGATCTGTCGACCTGTATACTGCTCAGGCCGAACTAAACTCTGCTTAACAGAGCAACCTGAGGAACCATTGTCTCTCAGGACCTTCACAGGAATGTCTCCCACAAACCCTGGCTGTACAAGGAAGGTACTGTCACCTGTGGGAGGGCCTGTGGAGGAAGCAGCTAGCCACTCATGAGGCTGCTGAATTGATGTGGTAAACATTGTGCCTTGAGGGTTATATGATGGAACATTGGCCATCTGTGGAGGGGGGTTCACTGTCACTGTGGGACTAGTGAACTGTGGGGAAGTACCCACACTGGTAGGGACGTGACCACCAAGCTGCTGCTGAGGAATGAAGGCTGCATTCGCTTCCTGCCTCTTTTGAGCTGGTGGTGGAAAAGTTTGTCCCGAAGGTCGATTGCGTGGCTGATACTGCTGCTGGTTAGGATACTTGTTGTACCTCTTCCACTCAGGTTTCTGAGTGTTTTGCCCCTGGTCCTTCCACTGCGGTTTTGGACCTTGGCCATTATTCTGAGAATGGCCTTGTTGCTGGGGTTCAGTCTGAGACGGCTTCCCAGACTTGTCAGGTTTTCTGTTCCAGGTGTTTTGCTGCTTGCGAGTTTGATACCCGTATGCAGTAAAGAATGCGTCAGCCTTCTCTACCATTTGGCTGGCATCTTTCACCTGGCAGATCTTAAGCTGTGCTATGAGCTCAGCAGGCCACGACCTCTCTAGCTGTGTACGCAGCATAAGGTCAATTATCCCCTCACGCGTGGAAGGAGTTTCATCTTTTTCCATCCACTCACCTAGGTAAGCAGTGAGACGGTCGAGGAACTGAACAGCTGTCTCCTTGTCTTGGAGACGAGCTCGCATGAACTGAGCTTTGGCGTCGTCTACTGTGAGACCATACGCCTTAATGAGTGCAGCTTTCATCACTTCATACGTGAGATTGTCTCCACGAATTCTGTGGAGAATATCGAGGGCAGGGCCCTCAAACAGGCTAAGAAACTGAAGCCGCTTAGCTGCATCATCGAGCTGGTAAAGCTGAGCCATGTCTTCAAATCGAGCTATGTATGGCTCGATTCGCTCGCCATCTTTGTATGGGGGAAGCTTGATGTGTGGGGTCGCCATAACATGTGCAGGGAGAGCGCTCGTGGAGCTTGAACCAACTGCACCAGATGTGTCTGAAGCCAAGGAATCTCGCTTGAGCTTCAGCACTTCAAGTTCATGTTTTTCTCGTGCTTCTCGCTCGGCACGTTCGTGTTCTCGTTCTCTGTCTCGTTGTTCACGCTCGTATTCGCGCTCTTTCTCACGCTGCTCTTGTTCACATGCACGCTCTCTTTCACGCTGTTCTCGCTCGTGTTCCAAGTCGAGTTCGCGCTGTTTTTGCTCGTGTTCACGCTGTTCTCGCTCGTATTCGCGCTGAATTCTACGCTCTTCACGAGCATCTTTCTCACGTTCTTGCTCGTAATTGAACCGTGAGAGTATGTATTCTTTGATTTCAGTTGGGTCCGTAAGGCCCATATCTTTGGCTTCCTGTAAAAATACGGTGGTAGCCATGTCGCTAACTCAATCTAAATAACTAGCGACTCAGTACTGATTGCTGCTTCGCAAACGAATGCTAATAACCACAAGTAAAGAGTACAGACACAAGCTAGTGGTGACCAGTCTTATCCAGTTAACTGGCAAAGAATAAATCAAAAGTGTAAATGACTGGGAAGACTCAATAATAAACACAATGGGTACGGCGACTTCCCAGAAGCGAATAAAATCGTCTGGCGTTACCAAAATAAACTAGAGTTAAGTACTCTATGGATTGATAAAGCAAAATTCACTTGCTAAATTAACGGTAAACACCAGTAAGCTTGTGCCTATAAACTTTAATGATAAATACCTAAATATGAATGAGTGAGCACTATCTCGTGAATAGCTTTAGAGCTAGGAGTTAATATCCTGGAATGAGGTCGCCAATTGTCACGGGGTTTTTATATTTTCAGGGTAATTTTGATATAAATGGTTAAATATTATTTAATTTGAAAATAATATTCAATAATATTGAAGAGCAGAGACAATGATTGTCTTGCTACATCAAGCAACGATTACTTTACGCTGACTTGCTAAGATTCTCAAGAACGAGAATTTATAAACTTTCTCAACAGTACACAGCAGAGACTAATTACTCACAATTGCTGAATTACTGTACTGTTAGCCTCTGGAGAAAGTTACATCACCCCTGACAATAAATAACTAATACTAACATCAGGTTCTTGCCGATGCTTAACTCCCAGGTGGCACAACGGATATTAAGTTAAAACAACAAGACTGGTCTAAGTACCAGTTATGAAAGCAAACGTTTATGCAAGCTAGGAGCTATATGGAAAATAAGCTTAATTATGGAAAAATGAAACAAGATTTTTACTTTACATTAAGCTCGAGAAAGGAACTGTTAAATTTATTAATTACAAAAAAATAAATTTAACGTTACATTTCAAATCAATGAGACGCACTCACTCACTCTCACACGAGCTAAATACTTACGTCTAGAAAAAAAACACCTTAATTAAACTCTTATAACTAGAAAATACACAAAAGAAATACTATAGACGATGAATACTGCGTATCACCAGATGGGTGGGAAGACTGGACTAACTGTGAAGTGGAGTTTGGGTACTAGCTGACCTCTCACACTGCGGCACAGGACCTTCCTCCGTCACAACAAACACAAGACTGACTAAGTCGTGGGAAAGCGGAGCACTCGGCCGCATTTTTTTAACGGTCGAATGAGCAGGGGCGAACAATAAAAAACAATAGTATCGCTCAGTACAGCACTTAGTGACGTGCATTAAATCGGTCACCTTTTTGAAAACGGTGACGAATGATTTGAAAGTATACTCCGTAATGGAGGGAGAAACGGTTAGCTGAGCGATACACAGTGAGTTTTCCACTAATAGTTCGTGGCTTCTCACAAAAAGGAAATGTCGCGAATTGATTCGTGACATGGATAAAACCGCTGGATTGGAAAAATCCGGTGACCCTATTTGTATTCAGTCCATAATAAATCCAAACAAATTATTCAGTTTAGAATTCACTTTTCGAAATGTAAGGGTTAAATACTCGTATAGCCCTTTTAAGCCCTTTGTACGCAAGGTCTCTTAAAAACTGAAAGAAAAAAAAAAAGTCTGGTGACAGCAAAGATGCATCGATAAGGATGTGACTCAGACTGAAACGTTGATTAGACTAGCAGCCGCAACCTCCTCACTAAGATGGCGTCTTGCAGGCTTTATTCCTGTTATTTTCAAGTTCTTTTATTCAAATTTGGGGAATTTCTTTAGAAATGGAGGATAGGAATATTGTCTTCTTTAAGCTGATCTCTTGTTAAAAAAGAGTTTACTCCTTGGCTGGCACTCAGCATTTCCAACAAGTTTGGCTAAAATCAGATAAAAATTTTTAGAGTAATTTTGTTAGCACACACACACACACACACACACACACACACACACACACGCACACACCGCTCGCTGGTGCAATGGTAACGCTCTCGCTTGCCAACTGGTGGATGGGAGTTCGCGCCTCGCTCAGGTTGCGAAAAGTTTCACTGACGAAGTGGGTGGTTACTGTCCCTCTTGAGCAAGGGGATGGGTGTGTGCGTGTGTGAAAGTCACAGCCTTGCCCTTAGATCGGACTATATGAGCTCTCAGCTCCCTTCCGGGAGGGTAAAAGCTGACGATCACGACCATCAAGTGATCCTGATCCTGACCCGGTGAATTACACACACACCGAGGAGACCAGACGCTCGCCGCCATCGCTCCATAAACGGCCAACTTGGCCAGTGGCATTACCTAAATTAGTATCTTTATATGAGTCAAGCTCTGTACCAGGTTAGACTAAATAAAAAAAAGAAGAAGTTTTTAGCAAGACTTGTTCAAACAGAAAAGAAAACAAATTAGAGTAAGAATGCACACAATCAGCTGATCGTTTGTTTAGTCTACAACTGCCCCAGGGAATGTAAGTACCAAATGTGCTTTAGTACTGCAACATGACCACATACTTTAGTAAAGCAAATTTCGAAAAGAAAAGGGATAAAGGTAGAAAGCAGGAAGATGATTTCTACCAAGAACTGGTTGAAATGGAGACTCACAATAAACTGGTGGAACAAGTACACAGGCTAGAGACGGCTTTTCAAAATGAGATTGATGAAATTAAGAAAAGATGCACTTGCAAAATGAAGAAATAGAAAAATTAGGAAAGGAAGTCAACAAGAAAGACATAGCCAAAGATGAGCTGACAGTAGAACTGGGTTCACTTAGGAGAAAAATTAGTGAAATGGCAAGTACAGTAGTCAACCACGAGAGTATTATGGAAGAGTTCAAAAATGATACAGAGACAATTAGGCAAGTAAGCAGTCTGATAGACCAGAGCAGTGATATTGAGAAGAAGATAACACAGGTGAATGAAGCTGTGCAAAGCTACAAAAATGATGTGGAAACCACTTATGCTGAAATGGTGAAAGTAAAGAAAGACTTAGAAACAAGGGTGGAAGAAAAAAGCATTATAGAGGAAGTGAAAAGAATAATCCAAAACAATTCTAAGTTAGTCAGAGATTCAGTAGATATCAACGAATCTATGGTAATCACTGGTATAGAAGAGGAAGAAGTAAAAAACATCTCAAGAGACAAAAAGGAGATGGCAAATGTAATGAGCATATTGAAAGAAGTATCAGAGGAAATCTGTCGTAAAGACATAGAGGAACAAAAAAGGTTAGGGAAATACGAGAGAAGCAAGTCAAGACCCTTCAAGGTAACCTTCCAGAGTGTAAACATCGTGGAGGAGATACTAAAAAATGCAAAGAATCTTATGGAAAAAGAGGAGTTCAAAAATGTATGGATAAAAAGATGCCTAACACAAGAGGAACTGGAATTACTGAAAGAGAAGAGGAAAGAAGCAAAAACAAAAAATGAGGGAAGATCAGAGGAGGAGAATACATTTTTTTTTTTTTTTTACAAAGTAATAGGATCGCAGGTACGAAAGTGGTACATAAACAGGAGGGAATAAAAAGGAGGAAGTTAGTAGAACCAAGTCATGACAAGTATATAAACAAGATGAATAAGTTGATGTATTCAAATGTGGATGGAATGGTATCTAAACTATTAGAGATGAATGATTATGTCAAAGAAAATGAACCACATATAATATGCCTAACTGAAACAAAATTAACACCAAGGCTATCAAATGACATCTTAAACTTAGAGGAATATAATATATGGAGAAGAGATAGGAATTTAAAAAAAGGAGGAGGAATTATAATATTAACTAAGAAAAATCTAAAAGTCAAAGAAATAGAACTAGATATACTCTCACAAGTAGAACTGATTGCAGTAGAGATCAATATATCTGAAGGGAAAGTAATTGTGGCCAATTTGTACATGCCACCCAGATCAAACACATGGGAAAGAGATGAGTATGAGGACCTGGCAGAGAATACAGTACAGAGTTTAAGATCATTACTACATAAAATGGAAGAGAAATCGGAAAGAATTATACTAACTGGAGATTTTAATACAAATATAAATTGGAATACTCTAGATATAATAAGCCAAGAAAGCTGTTGGGACCAAAAGCTCCTGGATCTCGTGCAAGAGTTTTTCCTAATGCAACATTTAAGGGAAAGCACCAGAGAAAGAGGACTCGATGTACCCTCAATGCTAGATCTCATATTTACTAGGCAAGAAAACGATATTGACAATTTAATATACCACCCTCCATTCGGCAAAAGCGACCATGCAGTACTAAATTGCAACTTCAGGATAGCATATGACATAGTTAACAGCAATGAAAGTTACAAAAAGAGCTTAAACTATAAAAAGGGAAACTATCATGACCTAAAGAAGTACTTCTTAGAAACTGATTGGGGAAAGGAGCTTAGAGGACAAGATTTAAATGCTATATATAAAAAATTCTGTGAACTTTATGAAATAGGAGTCCAGAAATACATCCCAAAGCACAAAGAAGCAGAAAAGAAAATAAAGAAATGATTCAACACAGAATGTAAAAAATCAAAAGAAAAAAGAGATTTGTTGTGGAATAGATACAGAAGACACAATAGTGAAAGGGCATATAATAATTACAAACAGGCAAGAGACGATTATACAAGAATAAGGAGGGAAGCCCAAAAACAGTTTGAGGAGGATAACATAATTAAAAGTAGTGATCAACCGAAGCTATTTTACAGGTACATCAGAAGCAAAACCAAAGTAAAAGATAAAATACAGTCCATTACGGATGAGGGAATCACCTATACGCAAGAGAAGGATATTTGTGAAGCACTAAACAAGAAATTCGAATCAGTTTTTACAGAGGAAAAAATTTTTGAGAGGGATTATGTGGAACATGCATGCCCACACATGCTACCAGATATACAAACATCAGAAAAAGTAATACAGGAGGAGTTAAGTAAATTAGACAAAGGAAAAGCAAATGGTCCTGATGAAATTTCATGTTGGGTGCTACGTGAATGTGCAAAGGAGTTAAGTAAACCATTATTTTCAATTTTCAAGAAATCCTTGAGTCAAGGTAAACTACATTATATTTGGAAGAAAGCAAACATTGTTCCCTTATTCAAGAAAGGGAATAGACAAAATCCACTCAACTACCGACCAGTATCACTAACCAGTGTTGTAAGCAAGGTATTAGAAAAGCTTATAAGAAAAGCTTGGGTAAATCATCTGGAAGAACACAATATGATAACAGAAAGACAGTTTGGTTTCAGAAAAGGAAAATCATGTGTTACTAATCTGTTGAGCTACTATGACAGAGTAACAGACACATTACAGGAAAGAGAAGGATGGGTGGACAGTATCTATCTAGATTTCAAGAATACATTTGACACAGTACCACACCAAAGACTTTTATGGAAACTGTACCATCAAGGAGGAATTCGAGGCAAACTGTATTGTTGGATGTACGATTTTCTCAAAAGAAGAGAAATGAGAACAGTACTAAGGGGAAATTACTCATCATGGAAAGAAGTGACTAGTGGAGTACCACAGGGCTCAGTGCTGGCACCAATCATGTTTTTAGTGTATATAAATGATATAGACAATAACACTGGAAATGAAAGCTATTTAAATATGAATGGATGAGAAATAGGGGCGTGGAAGAAGTTGAGAGGCGGAAGAGAGAGTTGTATGTAGAAGAAAGAGAGAGGTGAAAAGATTAGTAAGAGAGAGTAAGAAGAAAGTGAATGAGGAATTTGGAAGGAATTTGAGTGTAAAGTGGAGGGACTGTAAGAAAATGTTCTGGAAAGAGGTGAAAAGAGTAAGACAGGGTGGAAGTGAAGTTAGCAGGGGAGTGAAAGATAAAAATGGTAGATTATTAGTGGAGAAGGGAGAAGAAGTGAGCAGATGGAGAGAACACTTTAAGGAATTGTTGAACATAGAGGATGGAAGTAATGCGAGTATAAGTGGCTGGGGAATGGCTGGGAGAAGGAGGGAGGTGAGAAGACAGGAAGAAATCAGTAGATAGAAGTTGTGGAAGCAATGAAGAAAGTTAAATCGGGGAAAGCCCCAGGAATTGATGAAGTGTGTGGTGAAATGCTGAAGCATGGGGGAGAGATAGTAGTAGAATGGATGTGGAAGATATGTGCAGATTGGCCTGGGAGGAAGGTAGAGTCCCGGAGGATTGGAAGTCAGGTATAATTATTCCCTTGTACAAAGGAGGCAGTAAAGGAGATGAAAACAGGGAAAGCTGCAGGTATGGATGGGTGTGCTGTGGAATGCCTGAAGGGTGGTGGAGTGACTATTGTTGACTGGTTAGTAAGATTGTTGAATGTGTGCTTTGAGAAAGGTATGGTGCCAATTGACTGGGCAAGTGCTTGTGTGGTCCCGTTGTATAAAGGCAAGGGTGATAAGTATGAATGTACTAGCTTTAGGGGTATAAGTCTGTTGAGTGTTGTAGGTAAGGTGTATGGTAGAGTGTTAATTATGAGAGTTAGAGAGGGTACAGAGGGAGTGATTAGTGATGAGCAGTGTGGCTTTAGGAGAGGGAGGGGATGCGTTGATCAGGTGTTTGCTGTGAGACAAGTGTGTGAAAAGTATTTAGCGAAAGGCAAGGATGTGTTTTGGGCATTTATGGATTTAGAGAAAGCGTATGATAGAATTGATAGGGAGGCTTTGTGGACTGTTTTAAGATTGTATGGACTTGATGGTAGGTTACTAAAAGGGGTGAAAAGTTTTTATGTAAATAGTAGAGCGTGTGTAAGAGTGGGAAATGCTGTGAGTGATTGGTTTCCCGTGAGAGTGGGGCTGCGACAGGGATGTGTGATGTCGCCATGGTTGTTTAATATTTACATGGATGGTGTTGTAAGGGAGGTGAATGCAAGAGTTTTAGGTGGTCTGAGTCTGGTAAATGTTGATGGAGGAGAGTGGAATCTGAAGCAGCTGCTGTTTGCAGATGATACTGCACTGGTGACTGATTCAGAGGAGAGATTGAGACAGTTGGTAGAGGAGTTTGGAAGGGTGTGTGAAAGGAGGAAATTGAAAGTAAATGAGAATAAGAGTAAAGTGATGAAGTGTACGAGGTTGATAGATGGTAGGGGGATGAATATAGTTTTGAATGGTGAGTTGCTTGAGGAGGTAGATTGTTTTAAATATCTAGGGTCACATGTTGCTGTGGATGGAAGAATAGATGCAGAAGTGAAGTTGAGAATAAATGAAGTAGGAAAGGTGCTGGGAGGAATGAAAAAAGTGTTTAAATGTCGTTCGCTTAGAATGGATGTAAAGAGAAGGCTGTATGAGGGTGTTGTGGTACCGACTGCATTATATGGGGCTGAAACATGGAATATGGGTGTAGCAGAGAGGAAAAGTTTGAATGTAATGGAGATGAGATGTCTGAGGAGTATGTGTGGAGTGACGCGTATGGATCGGGTGCGAAATGATGAAGTGCGAAGGAGAACTGGAGTTGTTCGGGAGATGGCTGGCAGAGTTGAGCAGAGGGTGTTGCAATGGTTTGGGCATATGGAGAGAATGGATAATGAGCGATTGGTGAAAAAGATAACTAGATCTGATGTGAGAGGTGTAAGGCTGAGAGGAAGACCACGAATAGGATGGATGGACAGTGTGAAGAGAGCGCTGGATGCGAGAGGGATGTCTGTTGAGCAAGGAAGAGTGGCTGTGCGTGACAGAAATAAATGGAGAGAAATTGTGAATGAATAAGTGATGACGCAGCCCTGAGGGGATATTCTCCCGCATTTGGTCTGATCAGCTAGTCAGGTCAGGTGCGGGTAAGGGGATGGGTCTGTTATGATGTGGCAGGGGTAAACCAGTTCTGCTGTCGGGCCCTGCTGCGGATGTCACTGATTGCATTGCCCAGTTGACCCTTGTGCGGTGTGGTGCGGTGAGGATCTGTCCGTTCTCCCCTTTGGGGCTAAGATGCGAATGAATGTGTTTGAATGGATGAGTAAATGGAGAGTGAGTCGTCCTGTCTCGGCTACCTCCCTTTCCTTGGGGGAAGCAGCCTAGGTATATAGATAGATAGATAGATAGACAAAGGAAAAGGGGAAAAAGAAGTTTGTGGTAATCATAAGGGCATTTGTCTTCTTAGTATAATAGGAAAAGTGTATGGTAGGATACTTATTGACAGAGTTAGAGAAAGAACAGAGAACGTAGTTGGAGAAGAACAGGGAGGCTTTAGGAAGGGAAGAGGTTGTGTAGATCAGATATTCATTCTTAGATCTTTAGTGGAAAAGTTTCTAGAGAAGGGAAAGAAGTTGTATGCGGCTTTCATGGATTTGGAGAAAGCATATGACAGGGTGGATAGACAAGGATTGTGGAAAGTGTTAAGAATATATGGAGTAGATGGGAAGTTGTTGAATGCTGTGAAGAGTATGTACGATGGTGCTAAGGCTGCAGTGCGTGTGGATGGTGAACTTTTCTCTTTGAAAGTTGGGTTGAAACAGGGATGTGTCATGTCTCCATGGTTGTTCAATCTGTACATGGATGGGGTAATAAAAGAGGTACAAGGTAGGGTAGTGGATGTTGAAGTGGCCCTGGTGAGAGAGGATAGTGTTTGGAAACTCCCTGTACTGTTGTTTGCAGATGATACTGTGTTGTTGAGTGAAGACGAAGGGGAGCTGCAAGGCTTGGTGGATGAGTTTGGGAGAGTGTGTAAGAAACGGAATCTAAAGGTGAATGTAGGGAAGAGTAAAGTGATGGTCTTTGAGAGAGGTGAAGTCAGTGAATGTACAGCGAAGTTGGATGGTGAGGAATTGGAAAATGTGAGTACGTTTAAGTACTAGGGTAGTGTGATGAATAAGGATGGAGGTTTGGTGGGTGAAGTGCTTGAAGGGGTACAGTAGGGAAGAAATGTTGCTGGTTCTTTGAAAGCAGTGATTAGAAACAGGAAAGTGAGCATGGAAGTGAAAAAGTTACTACATGACAGTATTGTGATACCAACTCTAACATACGGAAGTGAAGCTTGGACGTTGTTGGAAGGACACAAGTCAAGAGTCAGAGCAGTGGAAATGAGTTATTTAAGAGGAGCCTGTGGAGTCACATGGAGAGACAGGCTGACAAATGAGGATATAAAGAAGCGTTGTGGTGTGGATGTGGATGTGATAGGAAGCGTTATGAGGAACACACTGAGGTGGTTTGGCCATGTGGAGAGGATGGAGGGTGAAAGACTGACGAGGAGAGTGTATGTGAGTGAGGTGGAGGGGGGAAGAGGAAGGGGGAGGCCGAGGATGAGATGGAGGGATGGGGTGGAGAGGTATATGAGAGAGGGGGGTGTGAGTTGGGAGCAGGGCAGTGAAATGGCGTGGGACAGGGCGACTTGGAGGCGATTTGTTTGTGGCCACCCCAAACGGGATTGAGGCGTCTGGCAATAGATAGATAGATAGATAAATATGTTTGCAGATGATGCAAAAATACAAAGGAGAATTACTAACATAGACTCTTGCAAAGAGCTACAAGAAAAATTAGATAAACTTCATGAATGGAGTAATACATGGCAAATGGAATTCAGTGTGGACAAGTGTCATGTAATCAAGTTTGGTAAAAGTGGAAAAAGACCTGATTGGGATTATACGGTAGGAAATAAAACCTGCACACATCAGAAAAAGAGAAGGACCCAGGTGTGATTATCAATAACAGACTATCTCCGGCTGATCACATCAGTGAGAAGGTACGGAACATGTATTCACTGCTTGCAAATATGAGAATAGCATTCACATACATAAATGAAGACATGCAAAGAAAGATAATAACATCATTCATCAGACCAACCCTGGAGTATGCATCAGTAGTCTGGAGTCCTCATCTCAAAAAACACATAGACAAGATTGAAAAAGTTCAAAGGGCCGCTACAAGATGGGTTCCAATCTTAAGGGATCTAAGCTACGAAGAAAGACTAAATAAACTGAATCTACCAACACTACAGGAGAGAAGGAAAAGAGGTGACATGATCATGCTATATAAATGCATATGAGGGAAGGAGAAAATAGACATAAATGATTACTTAACCTATGTGGAAGCATCAGCAAGAGGTCACTGCAAAAAACTGCATAAGAAGAGAGGTGATAAAGACGTAAGGAAATTTAGTTTCCTAAATAGAGCAATTGATCAGTGGAATGCACTACCGAATGAAATAGTGTGTGCCAAAACAATTCACAATTTTAAGGATATGTACGATAAATATGGTTTAAGACACGGGACAGTACGAGCTTGACTCATTCCTGTAAATATACAATTAGGTAAGAACACACACACACACACACACACACACACACACACACACACACACACACACACACACACACACACACACACACACACACACTCTCTCTCTCTCTCTCTCTCTCTCTCACACACACACACACACACACACACACACACACACACACACACACACACACACACACACACGCACGCACGCACGCACGCGCGCACGCACACACACACACACACACACACACACACACACACACACACACACACACACACACACAGATCAAAACTCATCCGCTATCGCTTCGCTAGTTGCTGGTGTAATGACCCATTTATTACCAGAGAGAGAGAGAGAGAGAGAGAGAGAGAGAGAGAGAGGGAGAGAGTGTGCAAGTGTTTGTGATTGTGAATGTACATGCGGGTCTGTGAGAAAGAAAATGTATGTTCAGCCCATTTATTATGAAGACGCATTTTTATTATTTTGTTCTGACAACCTCCAAACGATTATTTCAGGTGAGGAATGACCCTTCTTATCAATGCCTTCAGCTAGAGGGAGTATTTTTATTTTGTTCTAGCTAACGCCAACCTATTTTATTAAAAACTGGAGTATCCGTCGTACTGATGGTGTTAGTGAAGGCTATCACTAATCCATCCAGATTGAAAAACATTTCGTAATCTGAGGAATATCGTTTGGAAAAATAAGAAACAAAATTAATAATCTATCATCATACCGACTGCAATAAAACGTTCAGAACCTTCTCAACTCTTTTCATTATGATGACAGTATTTGCCACACCCACTGGCTGATTGCCAGTGTTATCTTTATGAATGATGAAATCCGGCAAGTTGCAACCACAGAGTTTAATTGACATCATGCTTTCACTTCCCTTGGTTTTTGCCGCACTTACAGGACCTCAAACATAGTGCGATGTGTGTTTAGAGGTGAGAGGCATTGGTGGTGTGTCTGGTGTGCTTCTTGTGCATGCCTCGAGGAGGCATCTGGGGCGTGTTTTGGGTGTGTCTAAAGTCAAAGGACACCTTTCGGGTATGTTGTGTTAGTGGATACAGCTGGGGTGGCTGTGGCTCTCAAAGGCGTTTTTGTCTTGTCCTTTTATATCCTTGCTGCCATCAGACAAATAGAGGGAAATATGGGAGGACTTTTTGTTGTGAAAGAATTAAGGAATGAAATGGTGATGACAAATAAAAGCAGTAATACTCTTAACCTTTCCTGTACGTTTTTTTTTTTTTTTTTTTTGTGCGTGTGTCTCCTGTACATTTCCAGACAGTTTTCATTAACCATCTCAGTATGGGAGGTTTCCCTTAAGTTAGATAAATTTGCATGTAGGCAGAATTATTGATCTAAAACACCATCACAGTCTAGGAGTAACTGTAGATGAAGAAGGAAGAGGGAAAAATGGAGAGAAAAAGGGATAGCAGAAATCTATTAATCCATTCGGTATTCAGTGATTCTGTCCTTCATTGGCCTATAGAACGGTCCCGGGGTAAAACTGTGCTGCTCAAACATTTAAGGCAAAGGTGACCATTCACGCTTCCCAGAGCGGCATTACGTGAAAAATAAACCCCATCCATCCCTCAGATGTAAACTTATATAGGCTACATCCACTTGGAGCGCCTTAGCCCACTAAACCAACAGATGACCCCTTGCTGGTTCTGTGATCACCACCGAAGTTAGTAAACTGATTATCTGGCTCACAGGAAAGTGTGCGTGTCACCTCAAAGGTTAATCAGCAGAAGGTAGCTCAGCAGGGAGTGGCCTCCTCCACCTACCACTAATCCCTTCCCCACCCTATATAAATCGTAATAATGTAAACAACATATTCAGGACACACACGGCCATGCCAGCTCTTATTGACCGTCTTTAATTAAGCACACAGCCAATATATATCCCACTAATATTTGCCGGGCGTCAATACAGCGTTAATTGCCTTAGGTCTGAGTCAACACGGACACACGGTGGTGAAGGGCTGGATTTTATTGCTAATTAATGATCTAGTATTGTATGTTTGATTAAAGAGTTGGGAAATATGATGAGGAGTTTGACCCGTTGAGTCTGGTGGCTATTTTTTTTTTCTTTATGCTACCTGTAGATGATTTTATTTCAATCAGGGGAAATTTTGAATTGAAGAGGTTAGACGTAGCTTTCATTAATCCTTTTAATGCCGGAGTACCCTGCTAAAATGAATAAAACTGTCTTGAAATGGCAAAAAATACATATTTATGTCCTCGCACTGGAGGAATAAAGATTGAAGTGATTAAATAATGACCCGTGCCTTTCGATGTCGCATTATATGACGTTTACTTTTCCTTTATTTCTGGAATCTGTCTCAGTCCAGTCTCTGGTGGGACAACGGGTCGTAGTGGTGACGACAATGACGGTGATGACGATGACGATAATGACGATGACGATGATGATGATGAAGATGATGATGATCTTTTTGTTAAATTGTGTGCAGAGGTGTAGGAAACTTTTGAGGATCATTAATGTAACGCCTGTTAGTATTCTGTTTATTCATCCTGCATCCCACTCTACAGGCAGCAGATCGTTACGGCACAGGGAAGCCGAATACATACTGTTTTCCTCATATGCTTTAGAAATTACCGAAAAAATCCGAACTTGTCTTCTCCTTCGAGTTTATGCTTTTACCATATCCGCCCGAGGACGTTGTTTATAGTGCGTTCCAGTTAACACTAAAATATTTTAATCAGCCCCTTGCCGTGAAGAAATTAATGAAGGCGATACTCCTATCCTCCATTTCTAAAGAAATTCTCCAAATTTGAATAAAAGAACTTGAAAATAACAGGAATAAAGCCTGCAAGACGCCATCTTAGTGAGGAGGTTACGGCTGCTAGTCTAATCAACGTTTCAGTCTGAGTCACATCCTTATCGGTGCATCTTTGCTGTCACCAGACTTTTTTTTTTTCTTTCAGTTTTTGAGATGTCTTGCGTACAAAGGGCTAAAAAGGGCTATACGAGTATTTAACCCTTACATTTCGAAAAGTGAATTCTAAACTTAATAATTTGTTTGGATTTATTATGGCCTGAATACAAATAGGGTCACCGGCTTTTTCCAATCCAGCGGTTTTATCCAGATAAGGGAAATCAATTAGTTAGTCCAATGACGTACTTAACATTTATTCTCGTTACCCCCAGACGATTTTGTTAAACCTTGGGCAAACCACTTGCAGTGAAAGGATTAGAAACACTGTCCATTAAACTACTTTACTGTGAACATCCTTCTCAAGGCTAAAGTGAATGGTCAGGTAGCAGAATGAATCAAGCACAAAATACCTCCTCGGACTGACCGAGTTAAACTAGGATAAAAACAGGTGATTTCGAATGAGGTTAAGGTCACGTGCGCGAATGACGAGGTAGCACCCAACATTCACCCAGACTACGGCACGCAGCAGTCCAACTACAAATTCAGGTCCCTGTTCCAGTTGTAGGTGGAAACATGCCGAAGTACAGAGACCCTACCAAAGGATCTTATAGTCGGGACGGGAATCGAATGCACGATATCTCTGTTGAGGGTCGAGTGTGCTTTCGATTGAACCACCGCCACCCGCCAGATAGAAATTTTCCGTATCTATTTTCGTAGTTTAAAAGGTATCACATGCACAAACAAAATTATCTTAGATGTGCAGCTATCTGATTCGTTTCGTTTTCGTTTCGTTTTTAAAGGCTCCAACATGCTTGCATGAGTCGGCCTTGGTCACCTAATGGCGGCTCTCCATGCTGCACGATCCATTGCAGCCTCCCTGTTCAGTCCCTTAACCCTAAGGTCACACTTAATGACCTCGTCCCATGTCTTTCTCGGTCTACCCCTCATAACCCCACCACCAATATTAACACTTCTCACCTTCCTCACCCAATTATCATCCCCCATCCTCTCCACATGTCCAAACCACCTCAATCTACCTCTCCTCATCACAACACTTATACACTCCAGTCCCATCCTACCTCTCAACTCTTCCATCGTAAACCCAGCCCCTCCAGGCCTTGGACGCAGGGACACACTGCACATCCACCTAATCATTGTCATTTCTGTACGTCTGCGCCGGCGAATATCTTCCTCCTTCACTGCCCAGGTCTCACTACCATACAGCATTACACTCCTAACACATGCTGCATACAAAGACCCCTTAGCACGTAGGGAGAGCCCTCTCAATGTCAGGAGAGGCAAGAGCTCCCTGAACTTCTTCCAACCACTTCTCACCCTAGCCACAGAGCTAGCTCCAGCCCCACCTCCAGCACACAACATGTCTCCCAAATAACAAAACTCTTTCACACACTCAAGAGATTCACCAGCAAGTTCAATCCTTTCACGTCTGACAATCTCCACCTGCTCACCCCGGCACGCCGTACACATAAAATCAGCATTATCTCGCAGTCTACCTCTGATACCACTACATCTCTTATGCACCCATTTATCACACACACCGCACAAGATGGAATTACTTCCCTCGCCCTTGTGGCAAACTGCACATGACCACTCTCCCTCGTCTTTGACAGTACCGCCACCAACCCTAGATATCATCACTTTTGTTTTATCTGCATTTACCCTTAAACCCTTTTGCCCCATACCATCTTTTCACTTGCTAAACCTTTCCTCCGCCTCCCTTTCGTTCTCTGAAATCAACACCAAATCATCAGCATACAACAACTCCAACGGGAGTCCGTTTCTAAAGTCACGTGAAAGGGCTTCAAGTACCATGATAAGCAACATGGGACTCAAGACTGACCCCTGATGCAACATTCACGGAAAACTCATCACTCAAATCTCCATTCACTCTCACCTGGGTGTGAGCACCGACATACATGGCCATAACCACCATAACCAGCCACCCCTCCAAGCCAAGCTTTCTCATTGCCCACTTCACGACCTCTCTAGGGACTCTGTCAAAGGCCTTTTCCAAATCAACAAAAACAAAATAAAGATCCCTTCTCCTACCAATATATTTTTCATGAAGCTGTCGAACAATGAATATGGCATCAGTGGTCCCCCTACCTGGCATAAACCCAAACTACATCTCATCAATATTCACTCTTTCTCTAATCATACCTTCTTAAACTCTCTCCATTACCTTCATTATCTGATCTAAAAGTCATTATCTGATCTAAAAGCTTTATACCTCTATAATTTCCTCTTTCCAGGGCATCACCCTTCCCTTTATACACATTTACAATTACACTCTTCAGCCAATCATCTGGGACAACACACTCATAAATAATCCTATTTATCAGGTCAGTGACTAATCTCACCCCTATATCGCCTGAGGCCTTCAACATTTCGGCAGTCAACCCAGACACACCTGCTGCCTTCCCCACCCTCATCCTGCCTATTGCCTCACTCACAGTAGCAGTATCACTCAAAGGCCAAGGGCCAGACACTGGATCCGCTGGCTCCAAACCTTCCCTGTCCCAGTCAAACTCCTCATTCAACAACCGGTTATAATGCACTCTCCATGCATCTTTGATATCCTCACTGTTCACCACTACCCTTCCTTCATCATTCTTTACACACTGCTCACCTATAATATCCCGATTATCCTTCTTCACCTGACCTGCCACCCTAAATATATTTTTTCTTTCCCCATGATTTAGGTTATCAAGTAATTGTCTCTGTGACTCAGACTTTGCCCTGTATACCTCTCTTCTAGCCCTACACTTGGCAGCCAAATATTCCTCTTTGCTACCACTGTTTTTCCATTCCAGGAAAAACCTTCTTTTCTCCTTAACTGCAGCTTCTACACCCTCATCCCACCACCAAGTTACTTTATGTCTTGGTGGTCCAACCGCATGTTACATCAGTAACTCTCAAGAAATTGTTCTTGAGGGCTCTGTACTGTTCATTAACGCCTCTGTCTACAGCTCCTTGTTCAGCCATCACTCTCCTCAACTCGCTATAGAAGGCATCCCTTACTACTTGGTTTTTCAGCTTCCATATTTTCCTCCTAGGTACATAAGTCCTCTTTTTCATCACTTGTTCTTTAAGCACCATATCACAAATCAATAGTTTGTGCTGCTGCACACACTCCTCACTTCCTATAACTTTAACATCCCTCACTAACCTCCTATCGGCCCTCCTAACCAGAAAATAATCTATCTGACTGCTATTTCCCCCAGACTCATACGTAATTAACCTACTGTCTCTTTTCCTAAAATATGTGTTGCACACAATCATGTCCGTTGCCTCCCCAAACTCGAGTATCGTTTTCCCTTTTGCATTCCTTAGACCATACGCACATTCCCCATGCACTCCTTCATAACCTTGTGCTGCTTCACCTACATGACCATTTAAGTCCCCTTCCAAAATCACTATCTCATCATCCCGCATACAACCCACTACACGTATTAAATCATCCCAAAATCTATCTTTCTCCGATTCATCCAATCCTGCCTGTGGAGCATATGCCGATATAATCGCAGCTATCTTTCTTCCCAACAGAATTTTCACTACCAATATCCTATCGCTTACTCTCAAAACATTCATAACATATTCCACCCATTTCTCCGCAACCATCACACCAACACCTCCATATCCGTCTGTCCCCCCCTGCCAAAACAATTTATAGCAACAGTCCTTCCCAACAATCTTTCTGGCTGATCCACCCCTGTACCGGACTTCCTGCAAACACGCCACATCCACCCACCTCCTACTGAATGCCTCAACGACTTCCCCCGCTCTTCCCCTCAAACTTCCCACATTCCATGAACCCACCCTCATCCCCATGGGTGATTTACTGTCCTCAGGCTTGCTTTGAAACTTATTTTGTTTTGTCATCTTCAGTATTAATAAAGGGGGACAGACATAGCACAGGTCCCACTCACTGCACAGTCCCAGGTCCAGGCAATGGATCTGGGACCCCTAGCCCACCAGCTTACCAGTGGCTGTGGTAGTGGCCTCGGGGCACCATGCCAGGACAGCTGCAGGGACACCCTCCAAGCGCGTCTTGGCACTGCAACTATCCCGCCATTATACACCCACTGACAGGGCAGCCTCCTGGGGCGCTACTCCCAGGTTCGGGCCCCTCTCTATTGAGCAGAAGCGGCAGCCTGGGAACCGCAATGCCCTGTACCCTCTAGCACAGGTCCGAGCCCCATCTTGCCCTGGACCCACGATCTATGCCGGCGGAACCCCCGCCACGCCTCCCCCCAGAAGTCCGCCACTAGGTAGCGGGGGCAAAGTTTTCTGGCCGCATGCCCTTGCTGGCGCCAACCCCTGTAACGTAGTGGGATACATTGTGTGAAATGTAAAGTGCATGTGGTGTAATGCATAGATAGTTAGAGGAAATGTTTGGGAGAGTATGCTGGTCTACTCTCCATGTTACTGTCACACTGAAAAGGTCAGCAAAGGGGGATGGTTAGATAGCTAGTGAAACAGGAGCTCCAGCTCTCTCTATCACCAGCATTCCCATTCCCCTCGGGAGTACTACCCTGTTCGGCCCGTGCTACGGCCTCCTCCTAACTGCTACGGCCTCCTCCTAACCTGGAAATAATTACATGCTCGTGGTTTTGTGCATATATATATATATATATATATATATATATATATATATATATATATATATATATATATATATATATATATATATATATATATATATATATATATATATATTTGGGTGGAGTGAAAAAATGAACAATTGAATTATGACATGTATTATCCCCTAAAAGTTTTCATTTGTCCCACATATCCTGCATGTAAAATTTGACATTCTAAAACCAACATTTTCTCTCCCCTACCAAAATTGCTAATTCTATATGCCGGGACATGTTCAGTCATATCAAATACATTAGAGGACAAGGCAAATAAGGCTTCAGATACATGCTTCTCAAATGTTTTATGAATACCTAAGTGTATATATTATATAATGCATATAATACTTCTAGTTTGTTAAGCCTACTATGTTTTGTTGCATTTCTTATGCAGTTTAAGTGTTGGAGCATGGTGACAAGATGGCTGAGCGTCATCCGAGAAAACCTCTAGCATGTCAAATTTTCGGTAATCCTCATAGAAAGAACTTGCACAGGTTACCAACCACTGAAGACATGCTTATGGACAATCAGTGGGTCAGACTGGAATTGAAGAGTAACAAAAAAAAAAAAAAAAAAAAAAAAAAAAAGAACCAACTGCTGTAGAAGTGTCTGATTTCCTGGCTGTCAAAATTAAAGAAATTTAGACCCGAGCATCAATACCTACACTGACATCATCCCTCATTATACAGCTGATACGAAGTCACCACGAAAAATATCTCAGACTTGTTAGATACCCTATGTCGAAAAGAAATAAACATTATGAACAGAAAGTCACCGAATTCAAGGAGCATGCCAGGAAGATTTCGAGCCTCCAAGACACGTCAACGTGGTATCAAATGTTTCCAAGTACCATCTCTTAATCTCAATGCCGAAGAGTACATTGATTTGACTGAGTGGCAGAAGTGTGTCCTGACTGAACATCCAATCACAAAATCAGTCTCCGATGCTGAGCTGGAAAGTGTGGTTTGTAACGAAACAACTCTTGCAACTGAAATTCCACGTTTTCCATGTCATACACAAGCAGTGAAAGGTAGTCGCAGAGGCATCAATAGCTGTTGTTGGTCAAGAAGTAAAGGATGACATTATTCGAGCAAGAATACATACTACAGTTATCATCCAACATTTAACACTATGAGTGAATATCGCACCACACAGTAACTGTTTTGATTTGTTGCTTGCTGGCTTAAGCTGCAAATATTGGTTCATATACATTTGTACACTGCATATTATAATGTATACTGGTAATTGTATATTATACCGTATTATACAATGAGTGTCAAGGATTTGTGTCATTTGTGTCACAGGTTGGTAGAAAACAGTCGGTAGAGGGCAGGAAATTTAGTCCTATTTCAATAAAATTTTGTATCATTAATGAGTAATAGCATTTGCAACATTTTGTAGGTATTACACCCAATAAATTCGTGATTTGATATTTGACCCCCACTTTCACTCCACCCAAAAAAAAAAAAAAAATATATATATATATATATATATATATATATATATATATATATATATATATTTATAGAGAGAGAGAGAGAGAGAGAGAGAGAGTTAAGCAGAGGGTGTCGCGATGGTTTGGGTATATGGAGAGAATGGATAATGAGCGATTGTTGAAAAAGATAACTAGATCTGATGTGAGAGGTGTATGGCTAAGAGGAAGATCACGAATAGGATGGATGGACAGTGTGAAGAGAGCGCTGGATGCGAGAGGGATGTCTGTTGAGCAAGGAAGAGTGGCTGTGCGTGACAGAAATAAATGGAGAGAAATTGTGAATGAATAAGTGATGACGCAGCCCTGAGGGGATATTCTCCCGCATTTGGTCTGATCAGCTAGTCAGGTCAGGTGCGGGTAAGGGGATGGGTCTGTTATGATGTGGCAGGGGTAAACCAGCTCTGCTGTTGGGCACTGCTGCGGATGTCATTGACTGCATTGCGCAGTTGACCCTTGTGCGGTGAGGATCTATCCGTTCTCCCCTTTGGGGCTAAGATGCGAATGAATGTGTTTGAATGGATGAGTAAATGGGGAGTGTGTCGTCCTGTCTCGGCTACCTCCCTTTCCTTGGGGGAAGCAGCCTAGGTATATATATATATATATATATATATATATATATATATATATATATATATATATATATATATAAACTGTTACGTCCCCACCTCAAACTGCCACGGGCTCCAACAGTAGTTCAGTATAGGAAGGACGTTGCCCAGTGAGTTGTTCTTCCTAGAGGCAGCCTTTTGGTGTTCGGCACAGATCAGCTGAGGCGTTGTAAATAGATACTGGCTTCTTAAGTTCACGGACTTTATTTTCCCAGATAATTACACTTAATGCTTCCCAACATCATTTTCACTGTTATCACAAGCACTGGAGCTATACAAACATTTCTAACTGCAATAACAACAATTCGCTACTTTCACAAGTACTGATGATATACAAACTTCACTGACACTGCACTGACACTGCACTACACTCAAACTCAACTGAAAACCGACTAACTTGCTCTAGTCTCTTCCCCATCCTTATATAACCTAACATTGCTCTAGAAACTTCTACATTTTTCCACAGTTCTGGTGTATTCCAGAGAGAGAGAACATGGTTACAACAGTTACCAACTCGGAGACATCCAAAACATGCCAGAGTTTTCTTACATTACATAACATTGTAAATTATTTAGCATAGAAACTTAAATCAAATTACATAAATTAACAAGCAATCACATAAATAAAACATTATAGAGAAAAAGAGCACAAAATTTAATGAATAACTTATGAAACAACTACGCTTACAAACAGCAGGCAAACTGGCAACCCTGACTCGTACCAGAGCAGCGGTAAACATCGAGAATCAGTGAGAAACTTCTCAACTACCTAAGTACCAAATCACGTTTCTTAACACTACCTCCTCCCTAGTTCTTTGCTGTCCCGACAAAACTACACAATATATACAGGTATAACTAATCCTAATGAAACATTTGACTATACACAGAATAATCCTTCAACTTATCAGGACTTCTTCTATGCCGCTTCCGACGACGTCCTTGCTCCTTCACACAGTCCACTCCTGGAAAGTCTTGGTCCTCTTCCTGATTCACTTCTTCCCTCAGGAAACTGTCACCATCCTCATGCACCTCAGCTCCTCTGTCCTCCTCAACATCTTCGATTGTGGGAGAGCACGATGCTTCGGAGATGTCACAGCTGTACTGTCCTGGCCCATGGTACTGCCACAGATGGTTCACGTGTACCACCTTTGGGCGAGACTTCCTGTCTCCCCGAATCCGATACGTTACATCCGAAAGGCAGTCCAACACAGTGTAAGGCCCATCCCATGGGCTCTGCAGCTTCTGTGACTGTCCCTTCTTTCAATGAGGATTGTATAACCAAACTTGGTCACCATCCTTGAAGCCTACCTCACTTGCCTTGGCATCATACTTGCACTTCATCACACCACCTGAAAACTTAAGGGCTCCTCACATTTGATGATGTACCTCAGCCAGCCTTTCCTGACGATGCTTTGCATAGATGGAGGTGTCTGCAGGCAGCTCTTCACCAGGTGGTCTTCCCATTAACTCCTAGTGTACGCAATTCTCCAGCCTCGACTACCCACCAGGATGCAAAAACAGGCCTATTTTTCGACTTTCTCAAAGTTTAAAAGTTTTATGCCCGATTTATAGAGCTTGAATTTATAAACCTGAAAACGCAAATCCCACTCTCCTACACCCAATACTTACCGAGCTATGGCCCGTCAAGTTGATAAGAGTTACCCGTCACGGCCCCGGCGAGAAAGAAAATACGCCGCTTGTACCTGTTTTCTTCACAAAAATATGTACAAAAATCACAAAAATCATTTTTTTGTGTGTGTATAGACGTTATAAACCAATGTAATGCGCTTAGAAAAAAATAAAATGATGACAAACCTCCACAATATGATAAATAATAAAAATTATCCTCCCCTCCTCTCCTCATACCTCCAATCCTCTCCTTCCCTTTCCCTTCCCTTCCCTCCCCTCCTCTCTCCTCCCCTCCCCTCCCCTCCTCTCTCCTCCCCTCCCCTCCCCTCCTCTCCCCTTCTCTCCCTTCGCCTAACCTCCCCTCCCCCTTTCCCCTCCCCCTCCCCTCCCCGCCGTGCTGTCAAATCTAGCTGGGGAAAATGGTCATGAACCCCCGCAATAAAAATATGATAAAATAGTAAAAATTATCCTCCCCTCCTCTCCCCTCCCCATACCTCCAGTCCCCTCCCTCCCCTCCTCTCTCCTCCCCTTGCCTAACCTACCCTCCTCCCTTTCCCCTCCCCTCTGAGCTGTCACATCTAACAAGGGAAAATAAAATTTCTTTTTCGAATGGGTTTCGAATAAAGACAGCTAAAATGATTGTGGTGTGCATATCTGTGTGCAAAAACACGAATAAATTACAGGTAATGATTAAAAAACACGTGCTATAAAACGTAAAAAATATGCAAAATATTCGAGGCCTGGGAGGTAAAGATACTGCGTGCTAGGGGGTGGGGGTGGGGGTGGCGGTGGGAGTGGTAGTGGGAAATGGTAAGGCCAGGAGGGGGTGTATGGGGATGGAGGGATGGGAGGACACCACCACCAGCCACAAAGGAAGGGCCCCAGTGGAGTAAAGGGACATGGAGGAGAGAAGAGGGGAAATACCCTCCCCCAGATGACTAGGGGGGACATGGGGGGGATCCACATGGGAGGGGAGGATGCATGTGGAGGGTGTGGTAGGAGTGGTGGTGGTGGGAAGAATGGTGGGAGGTAGGAACGAGCTAGTGGGGTAGAGGGACATGGCGAGAGGGAGGTGGGGGTACACCCCCTACCGCCTGGGTAGGGGCCTGGGTCCCCCCCCCCCCGGTGTGTCCAACACTTAGTTCTGATCGGTTAGAAGCCATCTGCGTCACAGCCAGCTGCCGCCAGTTTTTTGTCGATGCTGCATGAACTGGGGCATCATAATTAAGTCCAGGACTTAAAACTTCTGCATTCTAATTATTCAACCTTGTAATGCCACCTTTAGATGCTTGGAATCCGTCAAGATTCACAATACACTGTCCATTCCTTTCATATGCTCCCTGTACACTAAGCTGAGGCTCAGCAATGCAATATTTCCCTACAGCCTCAATTTTCTCACTAATTATCTTCACATGGTCTAATACATGCCTCAGCTGGTTATCTACATGCTGTCTACACACCATCACTATTCCCTCACCAATCATCAGCTGGTTGTCCACATGCTGTTTGCACTCCATCATTATTTCTTTATTAATTGTCTTCAACTGGTCATCTACATGCTGTTTACACTCCATCACATTATTGCTTACCTCATGCTTCTGCTGCTCTAGCTTGGCAACAGCTGTTGCTGCTTCATTTCCCCCATGAATGCATCTAGCTGTCTTTGCACCCTCAGCTGTACTTCCCTCTAATGCTCCTGTAATGCATCTTGGAGTTGTTCATATTGTTCTTTTTGTTCTTCACGTTGTGCCTATAGTTGTTCACTCTGTGCTTGCGATTGTTCTCTGAGTTCTTTCTGTCCTTCATTCTGTGCCTGTAATTGTTCTTTGAGTTCTTTCTGTCCACATTCTGTGCTTGGAGTTGTACACTTTGTGCTTGTAACTGTTCTTTGAGTTCTTTATTACCTCTGCCAAGGAGGTTATGTTTTCACTCCTGTCCATTTGTTTGTTAGTTGGTTGGTTTGTGAGCAAGATTACACAAACACTATTGGAGTGATTTCCACGAAACTTGGAAGAAGAATGGGCCTTGGTCCAGAATACCCTCCATTAAATTTTGGTGTGAATCCGGATAAAGGTGCAGATCCAGGAACTGTTTTTTTTTTTTTTTCACTTTAACATTGCGAGATAGGGCGTTGGCGAAGGTATGCGCTCTATTGAGTGCCATTCTAGTTTGTACCTGTAATTGTCCTTAAACTTCTTTCTGTGAAGCTTGTAATAGCTTCATAATTGTTACCAGGGACACCTCCTCCTGCCCAGCTCGGCTCCTTGTCTGCACACCCCCTTCCTCCATGTCGAAGATTAGACTCACTGCAGCACTTTCTAAAAATCCACACTCCTGACACCAGTGTTGTGTCCCCACCCCACACTGCCACAGGCTCCAACAGTAGTAGTTTAGTATAGGAAGGACGTTGCCCAGTGAGCTGTTCTTCCTAGGAGCAGCCCCTTGGTGTACAGCACACAAGATTAGCTGAGGCGTTGTAAATAGACATTGGCATCTTAAGTTCACAGTCTTTATTTTCCCAAATAATTACACTTTATGCTTCCCAACTTCACATCACTGTTCTCACAAGCACTGGAGCTATACAAACTTAACTCCTGTAACTGCAGTAACACTTATTGAATGACAACAATTCACTATTTTCACAAGTACTGATGATACACAAACTTCACTGACACTGCACTGATACTGCACTACATTTAAACTCAACTGAAAACTGACTAACTTGCTCTAGTCTCTTCCCCATCCTTATATAGCCTTACAAGACTCTAGAAACTTCTACATTTTTCCACAGTTCTGGTGTATTCTAGGGAGAAAGAGCATGGCTACAACAGTTACCAACTCGGAGACATCCAAAACATGCCAGAGTTTTCTTACATTACATAACACTGTAAATTATTTAGCATACAGACTTAAATTACATAATTTAACAAGCAATCACATAAATAAAACATTATAGAGAAAATGAGCACAAAAATTAATGCATAACTTATGAAACAACTATGCTCACAAACAGCAGGCAAACTGGCAACCGTGATTCATACCGGAGCTACGGTATACATTGGGAATCAGTGAGAAACTTCTCAACTACTTAACTACCAAACCCAGTTTTTAACAGTAATATATATATATATATATATATATATATATATATATATATATATATATATATATATATATATATATATACGATGGTGGACAGCGCAAACAAAAAAGGACCTTGAAAAAAGAGCATTGTGCAATCTACAGTTCACTATCTTGCGCAAGCGCAAGTGCGCAATCTGATTAATATTTAGCTTGCACAATTTCACAAAGTGCAAGCGCAAACCATTTGGATACATTTGTGGGAATTACTGTAAAATATTGAGATATTTAAATAAAATAAGCATACTTACTTTTATTTATTATTATTAGGCTATTTTCTCTTATTTGTAATTTGCGCATGTGCGCAATCTAATATACAGCTTGTGCAATGTCACAAAACGCTGGTGCAAACCATATGCATATGTTTGTGGGAATTACTGTAAAATATTGAGATATTGAAATGAATTAGCCTATTTACTTTTTTATTATTATTATTCTATCTATCTATTGCCAGAAGCTTTAATCCCGTAAGGGGTGGCCACTGGCCACAAACAACAAATCGCCTCCATTATTACTGTGAAATAAAATGATTCACTTAACACGCTAAGTGACTAAGGCGTTAGGACTGGAGCAAAGCGTTGTTAACTCGTGAAGTTCAAACAAAGCAGTGAGCAGAGTAGACTCAGTGGAGGGACAGGGAGACAAAGGCTGCGATGTTACCAGTTTTACTTTTATCTGCATTTTCTCACGACATTTTATTTAATAATTTAATATAGATGTACAATAGGATATGCAATTCCTTACAAAAATCATTAAAACATATTATTTAAATCAAATATCCACAGCCTAATAAATTATTAGGCTGTGGATATTTGATTTAAATACTATGTTTTAATGATTTTTGTAAAGAATTGCATATGCTACTCTTATTCAATAATGTATTTTTATTATTATTTATTAATAATAATAATTTAAAAAATATTAAATTATATTATCTCTGTTGAATCGTCTTAAGAAATGCTACTACGCTCCCGCCTCCCCCCAACAGTCTGAACCCTCGCGACCCGGCCGAGCCTCCCCCATCCCTTGTCCATCCATGCGAGCAGCCCCCAAGACCATGTGTCCTGCGGATTGCGCAAGTCATTGCACACCTACCCAGCACTATATATATATATATATATATACATGTATATATATATATATATATATATATATATATATATATATATATATATATATATATATATATATAAAAAAATCAGTAGGGAGATGACACCCGCCAGCATTTTCTTTTGATATATTTCTCCGAATTTTCGGTGCACCACGTGGCCATCATGAGGGTACATATGTACAGTAGGATCCTACCAAAAAACACAGCATACACTCGTTCTATTACAAGTTATGGATCAAAAATTCACCATTTTCTATACATATGTCTTACACATTAATATTTAGAACTTGAACAAAAAATATAGAGTAACATAACAAACCAAATTACCAAACCTATGGTCTTATTATAGTATAAATAAAGAAAGAAACTGCAGCAAAAGTGCATAAATATAAAAATAATACACAAAAACAAGGCACAAAAAGAAAACTCACCAATAAGTAGTAAAACGCCCAAGAAACTCAGCTGAATAAACTCAATTCCTATACTGAATAGGGTTCGTAAGGAACTGGTTCAAATGACAGCAAAGGACAGGTCAGACATCGACATCGGCACAAAGAGTAATGAAGACTGAAGCAGAAAAGAAACTATCAAACCACTACGGTAAGTATTGTTTGCAAGATATAATTCTGGATCAAGCTTTTTAATTAACTGTTTTTTTTTCCAGTAATGCATTCCCGTGAGTCCCAAACCTAACAATAATTTGAAAATCATTCTGTGTGAAAGGGTGATCATTGTTCAGCGAGTGATCCTTAACAGCAGAGAAGGACATCTTAGGCAAAAACTTCGCACTCATGTAACTTTTCCCAGTGTGCTCGAATACTCGTATTGGGAATGCCCTGCCAGAGCACCCCACATACCTAGCCTGACAACTAGGACAAGAGAACTTATAAACTATATTCGAGCACAGAGGGTCCGGCACACGATTTTTAAAGTTGAAAAAAATCCCTATTCTGAAGCCGTTGGTAAAGACATTCCTTAAATTTACAACAGGGAAACAGTTTCTTCAAATGTTCAGCACTAACTTACGATATTCATAACTAATTTTACCATAAAACGGAATCCTAACATATTTCACCAACGTAGGTACACCACATTTCTTTCTAACGTCCTGTGATAGCTTGTTGCTAAGGAATTTCCTAGGAATACAATCAAAGAATTATTCCTTATGGTTGTTATTTACAAAATAGCTTCTTAATTTACTTATTTCTTCTTGAAAAGTCATATAGCTGAAGTAGATATCACGGGCCCTATTTAGCAAAGTTTTGACTGAATTAATCTCGTAGATCTGAGGGCAAAAACTCTTAATCCACGACCTGTGTATGTAGGTTTTCTATAGATCCCAGTTTCTAACCCAGTACTAGACTTTGTAATAGGAATGTCAAAAAATGACAGTAAGCCATTATTTTCCTTTTCACATGTAAATTGTATGTTTTTATGTCGACAGTTCATATACTGAAAAAATCTATAGTTATCCTTCTCACATTTGAAAATTAGGAACGTGTCATCCACATATCTTCTATAACAAACAGGTCTAAAATCAATTGGACAATCCCTTACCCACTTAACGCCCTTATTACATAAAAAAAAAATTAGCAAAAATTGGACCTAAGCTAGTCCCCATGGTGACATCATCAACCTGACTATAGAATTTACTGTTGAAAAGAAAGCAAGATTCAGATGTGGCGGATTTAGACAGTTTTCTAATTAGCTCCATACTTATGTAAAAAAAATGCCTGACGGTTCATAATTCTCCAAAATTATATCAAAAATCTAATCAAGAGGTACATTTGTGAACAAGGTTTCAACATATAACTAGTTAATAGACATACTCTTTCGGTTATTTTAGTGCTGTAATTTGCCTCACAAGAGTACTAGAATTCGAAACAGTAAACTTAGTCGTGAGTGGTGTCACAAGATGTTGTAGAAATTTAGCCAAGTTATATCCCGCTGTCTTAATAAAGGAAACTATTGGTCTAAGAAGAATTCCTAACTTGTGCACTTTGGGTAAACCATACATAACTCCAGGGACTGAACCTGACACATATAAATTATTAAAGGTTACAGATCCTATCCGTAATAGACCTAAGCATTCTGTTCAAACTGTCCACAGTTATCACAACAGTGTCAAATAAATCACCTTTAATCTCTTTAAATTTAGTTTTGTTACTAAGTATCCTTTGCATCTTACTCAGATAGTCCAGTTTATCCATGACGACAACTCTCTTCCCTTTGTCTGGTCTAACCATCACAATGGAGCCATCAGCACTAAGTTCTTCAAGCACTTTCATGTCCTCCCTCTTGAACACCACGGAATGTAATTTAATGGCAATGCCTTCTAGCTAGATTATAATTGTTCTTTGCAATCTCTTTAATCCTGTTACCCAGGCTATGGCCTATTATTCCATTTCTAAGTAGACCGAGTTTAACTACATCCTGAATCGTACCGCAAATTTTCATTACAGCCAGATGATGTTTCAGCCAGGAACATTTATAAAATGGTATAGAAAAATCCAGTCCCAGCACTGACAGCTTCTTTTCCCTTGCAGATAAGTGTTTGCTAGATATATTAAAAATGCATCGTCTATTATAATTAACCTGAAAAATGCCCAGATTACTTAACTTCCTCTCATGCCTAAGCCTTACTTTCACCGCGATTATCTTAGAATGTTCACAAATCCTGTGAAGAAATGTCCAGTAATCAAGGAAAGTAACACGATTTTTAACTGAATTACTACATACTTCTAGTTTTTTTAAGGCTAGACTCAAGTTTTCTCTGTTGTTGCCTAATCTCACGTTTTAGTCACGTAAATTTCGAGTCCCTGTATGTTCCGCTTTTGTTGAAGTCCTTGGTGTATACTTTGAAATACAGAAATTTAGGTCTGGGGTCTTGCTTAGATGCAAATTTTACTAATGCCTTTGTATGTAATAGTGAGTTTAAATGATTAAGGGATTGTCCGATTGACTTTAGGCCTATTTATTATTGAAGATATGTGGATGAGACGTTCCTAATTTTCAAATGTAAGGGGGATAACCGTTGATTTTTTTCAGCATATGAGTAGTCGGCATAAAAACATACAATTTACATGTGAATAGGAAAATAATGGCTCTGTCATTTTTTTCATTCCCATTACAGAGTCTAGTACAGGGTTAGTTACTGGGATCTAGAGAAAACCTACATACACAGGTCGTGGATTAAGAGTTTTTGCCCTCAGATCTACAAGATTTATTTAGTCAAAACTTTGCTAAATAGGGCCTATATTAATATGCTTCAGCTATGCGACTTTTCATGAAGAGATATGTAAATTAAGAAGCTATTTTGTAAGTAACAACTATGAGGAAGAGTTGTTTGATTGTATTCTTAGGAAATTCCTTAGCAACAATCACAGGATCTTAGAAAGAAATGTGATGTACCTACGTTGGTGAAACATGTTAGGATACCGTTTTATGGTAAAAATAGTTATGAATATCATAAGTTAGTTCTGAACATTTGAAGAAATTGTTTCCATGCTGTAAATTTTAGGATTCTCTTTACTAACGGTTTAAGAATAGTATTTTTTTTTTCAACTTCAAGGATCGTGTGCCGGACCCTCTGTGCTCGAATATTGTTTATAAGTTCACTTGTCCAAGTCGTCAGGAAAGGTATGTGGGGTGCTCTGGTAGGGCATTCCCAATACGAGTATTCGAGCACATTGGGAAAAGTTACAGGACTGGGAAGTTTTTGCATAAGATGTCCTTCTCTGCTGCTGGGGATCACTCAATGAACAATGCTCTCCCTTTCACAGATAATGGTTTTCAAAATATTGGTAGGCTTGGGACTCACGGGGATGCATTATTGGGAGAAAAACTGTGAATTGAAAAGCTTGATCCGGAATTCAATCTTGCAAACAATACTTAGTGGTTTGATAGGGTTTCTTTTTTGCTTCAGTCTTCAGTACTCTTTGTTCCGTTGTCGACGTCTGACCTGTCCTTTGTTGTCGTTGTACCAGTTCCTTACGAGCCTTATGCGGTATTGGACTCTAGTTTAATCAGCTTAGTATCTTGAGCTTTTTACTACCGATTGGTGAGCTTTATTTTTGTACATTGTTTTTGTGTTATTTTTTAATTTGTGGGTTTTTGCTGTAATTTTTTTTCTTTATTTATACTGTAATAAGACTATAGGCTTGGTAATTTGGTATGTTATGTTAATCTATATTATTTGCCCAAGGTCTTAATATTATATATATAGAAAATGGTGAACTTTAGACCCATAACTGTTGTAATATAACGAGTGTATGCTGTATGCTTTTTGGTAGGATCCCACATATGTACCCTGATGATGGCCACGTGAGGTGTCCGAACATTCGGAGAAATATATCAGAAGAAAATGCTGGCGGGTGTCATCTCCATCCTTATTTGTCTTATATGGAAATTACGGTGTCATGGGTCCATTGCTGTAGTGGTAACAGTAACATTGCCAGACTTCTGTCTACAGGTCTCGGGCTCGATTTCCCCCTGGAGCATTATATATATATATATATATATATATATATATATATATATATATATATATATATATATATATATATATATATATATATATATATATATATATATATATATATAAGAAGCCTCTGTGGTGCAGTGGTAGAGTGTGCGTCTCGCACGCTGGTGGGCGGGGGTTCGCCTCCCCGCCAGAGTTGTAATAACTTTAGGAAGCGTTCACCACGCCACTGACCACTTTGGCGGACACAAGGGGTACTGTGGTTGAACCAATGTCGCATACTTGTATGCTTGCACCCAGTCGGCTTAAGGCGGGCCGATTACACTTGGTTCACAGACTACACACACATCCAAAGCCATTCCAACACTACAATTACACTCACAAGCACTTCTCATCCTACATACAGTCTCTACCAGACAGCCTAAGCCACTTGGAAGAGATACATTGGTTGTATCGTCCCTGCTTCGGTAGGGATAGGTCGGTCCTGCAGTGGACCTTAACGGCTGATGATGATGATTATATATATATATATATTTGGCTGCACTGTTCTTCATGTGTATAATTAATAAATACGTGTGTGTGTGTGTGTGAGTGAGTTTCTCGTTTTCTCATACTTCCTTTTTCATTCTCTTTTTTTCTTTCTTTCTCTTTCTCTGTCTCTTCCTCTCTCTCTCTCTCTCTCTCTCTCTCTCTCTCTCTCTCTCTCTCTCGTGTGTGTGTGTGTGTGTGTGTGTGTGTGTGTGTGTGTGTGTGTGTGTCTATCTCTGTCTGTCTGTCTGTCTGTCTCTACAACTGGACAACTCCGTGGTATCGCGACAGAACATTTTAAACCTGAGTATTTTACGATCACAGGTACTGACCAACTATCAGGCAGCACTTTCACTTTTCCTCTCTCTCTCTCTCTCTCTCTCTCTATCTCTCTCTCTCTCTCTCTCTCTCTCATACAAACAGTTGAATCCAAAAGAAAGACGACAAAACTACCTCCGAACTAAAAGCCAGAGTTAGAACATACACACACACACACACATACAGAGAGAGAGAGAGAGAGAGAGAGAGAGAGAGAGAGAGAGAGAGAGAGAGAGAGAGAACCAATATTTTCGAAGAGCAATGGCCGTCCGTAGAAAAAAAGGAAGAATAAAGAAGCCGACAAAGAGAGTAACCCAACCGATACAAAGAAGGCGGATCTTTACACAACCAGACTCAGCGGAATTATCGGAATGTGGGGAGGAGGCGGTGGGGCACTTGAGGAGGCGCGGTCGATGTGGGGGTGTTTGTGGGTCACGGGAGAGAGAGAGAGAGAGAGAGAGAGAGAGAGAGAGAGAGAGAGAGAGAGGGGGTACCACATGCAGCAATGAAACTAAGCTGTAAAGTCTGAAGAAATGTCACTTGAGATCTGATGAGACGGACAGAAATTGATATGTCTCTTTGAAGAAGAACTGTATGTAAGGATCTTCCCTCACACACACACACACACACACACACACACACACACACGTCTCAGAGTTATGACAGCAACTCCAGGAAGTTAAACAGAAAGAAGTAAATCTGTTTAACACGCCTAACTTCTGAGAAGCCTGTTAGCGAGGGGAACGTTGTGTTGTGATCTCTCTTTATCTGTCTATATCTACATATTTTACTTATCATTTTTTTTTTTTAGTTTTACGCATTGTCCGCTCCCCCTCCTTTTTTATTTATTTATTTATTTATTTTTTTTATAAGGGCTAAGGCCTTGCCCATGTGTAGAGGACTTTGGCTTTGGAGCGTGTAGCACTTTATGACCGGATGCCCTTCCTGAAGTCTACCAATGACCCTTGGCCGGACTCGAACCTCCAACCCTTCGGTCAAAGTGTGGAATTATATATATATATATATATATATATATATATATATATATATATATATATATATATATATATATATATATATATATATATATATATATATATATATATATATATATATTGCCAGACGCCATAATCCCATAAGGGGTGGCCATTTGACTCTGAGTTATTTGTTTTACAGGGAGGGGCACAAACCCTCCACCAACCCAATTATTGACACGTAGGGAGCACGTATGGTTTGGTTATATGGTTACCACCCAGCGTTGTGAATGGTTTCTTGGCTTACAGGAAACCATTTGGCTTGTCACTTAATGTAAAGCCACCTGTAACGGAAAGAAAAGCAATAAGAAGTGACAGGAAAGATGGGAGAAATAGGAAGAGAGGAGGGTAGGCACAGAAAAAAAAAATTATAATGGCTAAGGAAGAAGTAAGCAGCACTACATCAAGTGAGTGGTATATATATATATATATATATATATATATATATATATATATATATATATATATATATATATATATATATATATATATATATATATATATATATATATATATATATATATATATATATATATATATATATACAATAAGAGGGAAGTTTTAAAAATGTGAAGGAGTGACAAGGTTCTGAGGGAAAAAGAAGTAAAAGGAGAGTTGATGAGACGAACAGGCATTGATTACACAGTGTAAACCCCCTTGACTATAATGATGTATTGTACTTGAGAAATATTTTATTCTGAACTTAAGATGAAGAAGTGAAAAAAAATTGCAGAAATAAGAGGTTAAAAAAAGCACAGAAACAAGACATCATATGGTATGGGAGGAAGTTCAGGTTTCTATACCCATCACTACATTCCACCAGCACAGACGTTTTAAGTACAGAGCGGAATGTAGCAATGGGCAGAGAATCTCCTCCCATTCAAAATGCTTTTTCGTTTTTGTCCCTTTTTTGTCTCTGATTTCTACGCTTGTTCTATCCCTTCATGTTATATTCATGTTAGAATAAGAATATTGTTGTCTAGTTTGTGATCTTTTTATGGAAACTAGTTACCAATAAACTTTACCCGTACTGTACTATAAAGCAACCTTTATCTTTAAATTAATACTATTCCGATTACAGATACAGTATACCTAAGATGCTTACGTGGAATGGCACAGCACGAATTCTTGGAGATTTACCTATTCTGAGAAGAGACCTGAGTGCTATAATTATTTTTTTTCCAGTAGGCCTTGCGTACTGTAGCTCGAATACTCCCATAAGTAGGTTTTTGGTGGTAAAATGCTCTTGTGCGCCATTTTGTTGTAGAATTATGACTTTTAAAGAGAGATTGAACAACAAATAAAAATACAGATATTTTTGCGACCTGATTACTCAACTCCTACGAAGGTTAACGGGGTTTTGGGAGTAGCGTTGCACATAAATAGGGAAGATCATCATTCTTTTTCTGTGTCTGCCCTCCTCTCTTCCTATTTCTCCCATCTTTCCTGTCACTTTTTCTTTTCTTTTCAGGTAACTTTACATTGAATGACAAGCCTAATGGTTTCCTGTAAGCCAGGAAACAATTTACAACGCTGGGTGGTAACCATATAACTAACACATATGTGTTCCCTACGTGTCAACAAGTGGGTCGGCGGAGGGGTAGTGCCTCTTCTCGTAAAACAACCAACTCAGAGTCAGACGGTCACCCCTTACGGGATTAAGGCGTCTGCTATAGACAGGTAGCTAGACTTTAAGTCTGCATGTTTAAAGCTGGGCTTCACAAGCATTGTGATGAACCAGCTCCTGCTGGCATACCAAAACGCTCGCCCCATTGGAACCTGAGCCATCCTTACATAAGTCTGTTGTTGGGCTAAGAAATAATTTAGAGGTAGCATATTATATACATATGGAGCGTCTGTGGTACAATGGTAGAGTTTGTGTTTTCGTACACGGATGAACCAGGGTTCGCGCCCCGCCATGGTTATAAACTTTGGGAGTGTTCACCCGGCCACGTACTGCTTTGGCGGATATAGGGGGTGCTGTGGTTGTACCAGTGTCGCGTACTATAACGTATGTTTGCACCCATTTGGCTTGCGCGGGCCGATTACACTTGGTTCACAGACTACACACACATCCAAAGCCACTCCAACATTACAGTCACACTTACAAGCACTTCTTACGCTACATACAATCTCTACCAGACAGCCTAAGCCACTTGTTAGAGATACATTGGCTGTATCGTCCCCACTTCGGTAGGAATGGGCCGGTCCTGCAGTGGACACTCAAACGGCTGATGATATATATATATATATATATATATATATATATACATAGGTCATCCGACTGAAGAGGTTACTAAGAGCTCCTTGTATAGAGCCTTTTAGTTTCTCCGCCACACACACACACACACACACACACACACACACACGATACTGAGGTGAATTTAACTCCAGCAAAAAAGAGGATCAGAAATAGAACAAAATCAGCTTAACTCACCCAGTTTCTTAGAAGCTGATTGAAGAAGGGAGAGAGAGAGAGAGAGAGAGAGAGAGAGAGAGAGAGAGAGACGTTGAATTTCATATGTAGGGAGGTTCGTATCTGAATAATCTTATAAATTTACTAAAGAAAGGCGCTTCAGTATTTGCATAATTCTCATTGTCATTCTGGTCACAAGTTGCGGTATAACGAAAAAAAGGAAAAAAAATGTTCTAGCGGACGTAGCTGTCAGCCACTTCACTCCAAGGACGTGTTTTTGCAGTATGTTTTTGCTTACTCCGGACGATTTTATTAAGGTTAGGAGGGTTTAGGAAGTTTACATCAACCCTTGCACCTCCTGGCGTTTTCCTGAGCTGAGTAAATCGTTTGGGGATGGCAACTTTGGAGTAAAATATGTCGCCTAATTCAAGAGATAACTACCGAATCTCAAGAACGGTCTTTTACAGGTTATTTGTGCTGTCTGTAGAAGGACTTCGTCTTACGATTGTTTGTGAATACAGGCCCAGGAAAATCCATCCAAGTACCATCAGACCACCAGTCCTCACATGACACCGCTTGGACATTTAACCCTTGAGTCCTGTGATATATACTACTCTTGCCACTGCCAGGTGATTTTATTCAACTTATGGAAGGTGTCTTGTAGGAGAGTTTATTGGAATCTATATCTCACCTCTGCAGTTCGTAAATTTCCCTGAAGATAAATAGAATCGTCTGTTGGTAGAAAAAATGATATGAAAATGCGTCATGGGGGTGAAGAGATTAATACCTATGTTTACTATGCTTAAGAAAATGATATATCGGTAGGAGTAGAAAAAATGTCATCGTACTGAAAGGTCGAATTAAGAACGAGAGATTTTTCCTACACTGAACAAAATCGCCTATCAGAAGGACAAATATAAGACGTCATCACACTGGAGGGGTTATTGGAGATGGGACCTCGGGAACAGGCTCCCTACTCCATGTCCAGGCTCTGGTACAATTATTACAAGGCAGAGTTGATGACAGTATTACCGCTACATATTTAACCCCTTCGCTACAATAGCCCGTTATTTTCGTTGATTCCTACCATCTCCGTACATTATTATTGATAAAGGAGGGGTTAGGTGTCGCCTTCACTCACCCCACCACTGCATCAAGCCTCCCTTCACTTCAGTAAAAACCCTCTCGTAACTTATATCCCTTTGCAGGAAGAATATGAGACGTGAGAATTCTGTGTTCTCTTCCCGTCCTTCAAGAAAAAAAAAACTTGTGATTCAGATTTTTGTTTGCAAGAAAAATTGTTATATCAATATAGTTTTGTATATATAAATAAACAATAAATAAATAAAAAAATAAAAACAAATGAATGGCTTCTAATAATTTCCCTCTTGTAACTCATATTTTCGTGTGGAGGAAGATCGAGAGACATGTTAAGACGCTGCAGTATCCTTGTCCTTCCTGCAAAAATAATTAACAGTTATGAGATACAGCTGATTGTAAGTTTGTAAGTAAATCTTGGCCCAGTACTCCACTGAAGTGCCAACAGACTGTATCAGTCAACATCGCACGCCACCACTTTAGCATCATTACTACCCATCGTCTCTAACAGTACGAGAGATCTGTGCTGCCCTGATTAAAATCGTGTATCGGTAGAGATAATACAGTATATAAGTCATCATGAAAGGATTAGAGACTGTAACCCTTTGAGCACGAGATTTCTGTCCTATGCTGAACACATATATATTAATAAAAGGAATATAATAAACAAGACGCCATCGTATTGAAATAATGTGTTAAGGAAGTCACATTCAATTCCTGTCAGAGATAAACATAATAATCGATTTGTTTTGTTTTTTAATGTGGCGATGAAATAAACTGCTTCTGTCAGAGTGAATACTATGAGTTTTCTTCTGCTAACTCCATACCATTTTATTCATCTTGGGATAGATTTTTCGAACTGGGGAGGTAAGATATTGCCTTGATTATTTCCTCCTAAGGGGATTCTCCGTAGCTGAATAAAATCCTATGACAGCAGAAGAGTCACACCGGTTGCATCATCCACACCCAACACGTTTAAAACTGAAACAATCGGTCAAAAAACAAAACAAAACAAACATTGGACTGCGCTCTGTGACCTTGTCTTTTGACTTTTTCCCCTCGAAATATAATCCCTTGTTCCTCTGATGATTTGTTGTCAACGTTGGAAAGCTGGCGAAATTTTACCCAACAATTCTTCTTTTTTTCATGACCTTGACTTTGAACTTTTTCTATAAAAATGTAATCATTTGTTCCACTGATTATCCTCAACCACAAGTCCAGTTTAGTGAAGTTCCATCCGTTAATTTTCGATAATGCCGCTAACACACAAATAATTATTCAGACCAACAAACAAACGTAGCCAAACCCACAACATTCCCACATTACACGCAGGGATGTAATATATAATTGAATAATGGTTTAATGGGAGTGTACTGACTTTTCTCTTGTTTTTCATGCCTTGTCCCACTGACTCACAAGTGTTCAAACTATTTCGTGCAACAAGTGGGATTCAGACTGGCCACATTCCTTTAACCAGTGCCTCACCACCTCCTGGCCTGTTCGCACTTGCAACTGAAACCAGGACACCGGTTACGTGTTGTAGTCCTCTGGAACTGTTGAGTGCTTTCCTTGTTAGCCACAAACGGAATCTCATGATTACTTCCCTCTTGTCCCTGTCCAACCGACAGAACACTTTGGGACCTAACTGTAACAGCGACTAATGCGGGTCATGTTTTAAGGCAGTGATTCTCAAACTATGGGTTGCGACCCAAAGGTGGGTCGCGAGGAAATTTTGATGGGTCCCAGGGACATAGAATAGGCCAAATGATTTCAACGTATTTTATTTACTTAATTGAAATTGTAATTATCCTTATTACACTATTAGCATAATCATAATAACTACGATAAGCTATATGCCAGTTAGTCTGTGTGTGTGTGTGTGTGTGTGTGTGTGTGTGTGTGTGTGTAGAAAATTATTAGAGCAAGTCGGCCGGTATGTTTGATTTTTTTTTACCCTGTGGGTCGCGAAGTCTTGAAATATTCCAAATCGGGTCACACACTAAAAAGTGTGAGAACCGCTGTTCTAAGGTAACACCGAGACTTAGCAACCATTATCTGATAAAATGACCATCATTTAGCTGAGCCTCCTCCTCCTCCTTCTTTTCGTTTTCTTCTTCTTCTTCTTCTCATGACTGTTTTCCTCTGCATTCCTCTTGTCCCTGTTTGCCCAGAAGACTAATTGGGGATTTGGATGTAACATCAACCAATGTCGGTCATAATCTAGAGGGCTTTGCGGCCTTATCGGGCTGCTCAGCACATGCTCAAATATGATCCGTTTCTGGAACGCACTTTGCTTTTCACGAAACCAAATATTTATGCATCGACACAGGAGGGGAGGCGGTGGCTCAATCGGTAGAGAGTTGGCCTGCAGTCCTAACGGACCCAGGTTCAAATCCCGCTGGGGCAGGGAACAGTTTATGGATTTGAATTTCATAGATATCAGACTTTACTGATCTACCAGAAGACCCGCCGACATGTCGTAAAAATACCCACGCTAATACCAATACACCAGTCCTGTATAGACAGCCCTAGCATGTATTCAGTATGGACGGTGGGTGTTAGCGCCGAAGTGGTGACATGTAGAGGTGTACTGTATGTAGGAGGACTACTGGGCCTTGAATGCAGGCTGTGAAGCCTATGCCCAGAGTCGGTCACATAAAAAAAAAAAGAAAAAAAAAAGTGGTTCGCAGCCCTATCGGGCCGTTCAGGTGTACAACCATCGGGATTAATTATGAGTCAGAGCGCCTATTTAGAAAATTCCAATCGATATGAAGCTGAAACGGGACCATCCGTGACCCACATGGAACTATCCTGCCAAGTTTTTTACCGTAATCCTTTTGCTACTTCTGGCTGGGCTGCGCGCGCGCGCGCACACACACACACACACACACACACACACACACACACACACACACACACACACACACACACACACACACACACACACACACACACACACAGGATTATAGTATTTTAGCCTGGGACTTGGCCAAAGAAACTTGTCTGCCTTAATGCCCCTCCCGTAGTCCATAGATATATAACAAGCATCTTATTTTTTTCCTCATGACAATACTATACAATACAAACAGGTACCTTGGTGTCAGTGACTGAGTTTGAAACGACTCTTGTATACCTGTGATATATATAACTATATAACTGATGGTATTGAGAGAGAGAGAGAGAGAGAGAGAGAGAGAGAGAGAGAGAGAGAGAGAGAGAGAGAGAGAGAGAGAGAGAGAGAGAGAGAGAGAGAGAGAGAGAGAGAATGATTGGATATAGATATGCAGATAAGAAAGCTCACAAAGAGACAGGCAGAGGATGATGGACATAGTTAGGTAGATGAACAGACAGACAGAGAGAAAACGGATAGATATACAGACGCAGATAGATGGGGAATAGATAGATGGATTAATGGATAGATAGGTAGATGGGTAGACAGAAGGGCAGATAGATATTACATAGGCGGACAGGCTGAAATATTTTGAACATGGTATGCGGTAGCCTTTCCTCCTACTAGTATGGGATGGAATACACACACATATACACACACACACATATTATACACACACACACATTATATATATATATATATATATATATATATATATATATATATATATATATATATATATACTGTATATCATCTCATCAGCCGTTTGAGTGTCCACTGCAGGACCGGCCTATCCCAACCGAAGTGGGGACAATACAGCCAATGTATCTCTACCAAGTGGCTTAGGCTGTCTAGTAGAGATTGTACGTAGGGTGAGAAGTGCTTGTAAGAGTATTGTAGTGTTGGACTGGCTTTGGATGTGTGTATAGTCTATGAACCAAGCGTAATCGGCCCGCGCAAGCCGACTGGGTACAAACATACTTCATAGTATGCGACACTGGTTTAGCCACAGCACCCCTTGTGTCTGCCTATGCAGTACGTGGCCAGAAGAACGCTCCCAAAGTTTATTACACTGGCGGGGCGCGAACCCTCGTCCTTCAGTGTACGAAAAAGCATACTTTTCCACTGTACTGTACCACAGAGGATATATATATTGTTACGGAACAGAGAAAGATAATGTACACCTCAAGTGAGAATACTAAAAATCACTACTGTCCCGTAAAGTTCCAGGTTCAAAACAAAAGAGTTAGGTAAAATTACAAGTTAAAGTTTAATGTTCAAACTAACAACAAAACATTCAGGACTCATAAGGATAATGTAATGGCAAAAAACAGGTCAAATATATGGTTAACTGCAATAGCCTCTATTAACACGAAATTAGCAAGAGTAAATTTACCTAAGTCAGCCCTGATAAAATGAAAATACACTGGGTAATGCTCAGTTAATGCAAGTTAAATTATTACAGATACAAACTATTATCAAAAATGACTGACAATAAGAACCCTACATGAATTACAAAAACCTCACCAGGCCTACAAATTAAACTTATGCTATACAGTACAAGAACAAAATGCAACAACACTTATACTCAAATTACACAGCTGCTAGATGGTTGGAGACTTCCTGAGCACTCAATAATAACTGTACAGGGGAGGACAGAGATGTGAACAAAATGAGGAGTAGATCTAAGTGGCAATGATGTGGAGACTGAGCTCATTATATAGGGGCCAGCAGAGCTTGACACAACATGTAAGAAGGACGCGCAAATGAAGCCATGGGGACAAAGAGCTGACAATCCCGCTCTGAACAACAGAAAGGACGACTTACTCGACTATAACGGTAGAAGGGGGGGACTGAGGCAGAACATGCTCGTGATCAAACATGCAGCATACTGCGCGTTAAAATTACACAGAGGATGATGAAATCATAGGCTATGTAACACCTCCCCACAAAGAAAAAGAAATTTACAAAGGAAATTTCTTATTACTCTAAAACAATCTGTCTAAAGTCTAGATAAGCAATCTGCAATGACATTTTCTTTCCTAGTGTTACAAAACATGAGATCTCCCTAGCACGTCCAGTCATAGGTACTTGCTAGTATCCCTTTAACAAATCAAACTTACTTATGTACCTAGCCTTTCCGATCTTGTCTATGCAATCTTCCACACGAGGGAGTGGGTAAGTGTCTGTTTTGGTTATCTGATTAACACGTCTGTAGTCGATGCAAAGCCGCTGTGACCCACCTGGCTTAGGGACTAGAGTGACAGGAGAACTCCACTTGCTCTGACATGGCTCAATCATCTTGTGGTCCAACAGGTAGCCAAGCTCCTTCTGGATGAGAGGAACTTTCACTGGGTTCACACAGTAAGGAGGCAGTTTAATTGGCTTTGCGTCTCCAACATCGACATCATGCATCAACTCAGTGGTTCTTCCTGGAGTGGCACGGAACACTTCTGGGTACTCCTGCAGTAATGCCGAAAACTCCTGCCTTTCCTTGGGAGGTAGATGAGAAAGCTTAGTCTGGAGATCATTCATGATATCAGGATTCTTCCCCAAACTATCACTCAGGCTCATATTGCATGGGAGAGCTTCACTTACAGACTCGCGTGGAACAGCTACAGTGCAGACTGGATTATTTTCGTCCCGCCTGTGATATAACTTTAGCATGTTGATGTGACATAGTTGCTTGTTCTTTCTACGATCTGGTGTGGCGATGACATAGTTGACATCACTGAGTTTCTTCTCCACGAAATAAGGACCACTAAACTTGGCTTGAAGAGGTTGCCCATGAACCGGTAGCAGAACCAAAACCTGATCTCCTGGCTGAAAGTGGTGTAACCTGGACTTCTTATCATACCAAGTCTTCATCTTCTCCTGAGCAGCTCCTAAATTCTCTCTCGCCAGCTGTAAAGCGGTGGACAGCCGTTCTTTGAACTTCATCACATACTCCAGCAGGTTGACGTCATCTTCCTCCGACAGCCAGCATTCCTTGAGTAGCTTAATGGGTCCTCTTACTTCATGGCCAAACAGTAGTTCAAAAGGTGAGAAGCCCAGTGATTCATTTGGAGATTCTCTTGCGGCAAATACAACGAATGGAAGACCTTTATCCCAGTCTTTCTGATGTTCCAAACAGTATTTCTTGAGCATCGATTTGAGTGTTTGATGATATCTCTCCAACGCTCCTTGGGTCTGGGGATGGTAAGCTGAAGACGTGATCTGGGTGATGCCCAACTCTTTCAGAGACTGCTTGAAAACATTCGACATGATATTACTTCCCCGGTCTGACTGTACCTCCTTGGGTAGACCAAACTTTGTGAAGAACCCTAGCATTTCCTTAACCACACTCTTTGCTGAGATATTTCTAAGTGGAATGGCTTCAGGATAACGAGTAGCCATATCAATCAGGGTCAACACATAAGAAAATCCTGAAGAAGTCTTAGGAAGAGGGCCCACAATATCCACCAACACACGGGTGAATGGCGCCTCAAAAGGAGGAATGGGAACTAGAGGTGCAACCTTTTCGGTCTGATTACACTTCCCCACAACTTGACAGGTGTGACAAGACTTACAATACCAGGAAACATCCCTGAAGATACCTGGCCAGTAGAAGTGTTTCAAAATGCGTGCCACAGTCTTCCTCACTCCAAGGTGTCCTGCCAAACTGGAATCATGAGCCACTCTAATGATATCCTGCCTACAAACACGAGGGATGACAACTTGATGTACAACCTCCCATTCACAGTCGGCTGATGCTGTTGGGGGTCTCCACTTCCTCATAAGTAATCCTGACTTTACATAATAACAAGTAGAAGCACCGGCTGACTCTTCTTCACTGTAAGCAGAGTTAGCTAGACCTTTCACCTCAGGGTCAGCAACCTGCAACTCAATCAACTCTTGACGAGACAAATTATCAACACTACGGGGTACTGCCTCATCTGGTGAGTGGTCCAAATTAGCAAGAAAAGTGTCAGCTAGGATAACATCATCATCATCATTATCCTCTAAATCACCAGTAACTTTAGACTTAGCCCTAGTGACAGCACATGCAGGGAACACATCAGGGACATCACAATCCTGGGCCGCAGCCACTGGCTCACTAGACAACTGAGGAGCTGGACACACTTGACTTCCACCAATATCATTTCCAAGTAAGAAAGTTACACCTGACATTGGGAGTGTCTCAACCAACCCAACCATAACGGAACCATTAACAAAACCAGACTCTAAATTCACTCTGCACAGAGGGACAGAGAAGTAATTATTCCCTACACCTTGTAAGATTACAGTTTCATCAGAGGAATTAACATTAGAGCCTAGAACACTGGTCAGCATAAGGGATTGGCAAGCACCTGTATCACGATATATTTTAACTGAATTCCTGTCATTACTGTCCAGAGGACTGACAAAACCATCAGACAGGAAATTAGCACATGAACTCTTGAGAGTGTCACCCACGTTACTGCTCAAAAGAGGAGCTCCATCATGAGAATTTAAGTTACCCCTCAAAGCAGGTTCAGTTAACTCAGTTAGAGAATTCTGGGAACTCTCAAGAGTGGACACTAGACCAATTGACTGAATATTTAAAGACTCCCTTTTGTTCACATCACGCTGTCTCCTGAAACATTTCTCCGTAGTATGACCAAGCTTACTACAATAAGTACATTTACTTTTCTGAAATCTAGAGGTGAAGCTCGTATTTACTTCCTGAGTAACATCATCCTTATTCTCTTTCCTGTTACCTGTAGTCTGAGTAGAGGCAACGTACTTACTCTCAGCTTTCCCTTTTTCTTTCGAATATCTCTTGTGAGTGAGAACATACTCGTCAGCTAAAACTGCAGCATCAGACAAATTATCTATTCTTCTCTCATCAAGATATAGGCTTACATCTTTACTAATACACCTCTTGAAGTCCTCCAGCAAAATCATCTGCTTAAATTTACCAAAATCAGAATCCACATTCTTAGAATTTAACCACTGCTCTAACAGATCTTCTTTGATTTTTGCATACTCAACATGGGATTGCTTATCTTGCTTATAAGTTGTCATAAATTTTGCTCTATAAGCTTCAGGAACAAGCTCATAGGCCTTAAGAATCAAGCTCTTAACTACATCATAATTATCAGATTGATCCTGAGGCAAAGATGCATAAGTTACTTGAGCTTTACCGGTGAGAACAGTTTGAAGGAGTACTGGCCAATACTCCTTGGGCCAATTAAAACCTGTAGCTACCCTCTCAAACAACTGAAAATACTTTGTTAAATCAGATTCATTAAAAGGAGGGACAAGTTTAACATTTTTAGCCACATCAAAATCATCAGAGCTAGATGATCCAGTTCCATCTTGTTTCATGCGATACTCATGGTCTGCCTGAATCCTAGCAAGTTCAACTTGTGCCTGAAACTCAGCCTCCTTAGCATTTGCCTGAAACTCAGCCTCTTGAATACGAGCTTTTGCCTGAAATTCAGCCTCCTTAGCACGAGCCTCCTGCAGGGCTAGTTGTAACTTAGCTAATTCAATCTGCGTTTGCTCATTTCGAGGAGTTACATTAAACAAGCTTTCATTAATCATGTCAACAATTTGATCTTTAGAATGATGAGAGCGAACAGCAATTCCCAATTGTTGAGCAACAAGCTTAAGTTCATTCTTTGTTCTGTTTTCTACATCACACACTGTTTGCACATTTGACAAAAAATCTTTGGCTTCATCAAATGTAGTAATAGTAGACATCATGAATAAGTAACAGTCACAAAATATCAAGCAATATCCTTATGATAATATCCTGAATATCCTGATGAGAGGTCGCCAAATTTATGTTACGGAACAGAGAAAGATAATGTACACCTCAAGTGAGAATACTAAAAATCACTACTGTCCCGTAAAGTTCCAGGTTCAAAACAAAAGAGTTAGGTAAAATTACAAGTTAAAATTTAATGCTCAAACTAACAACAAAACATTCAGGACTCATAAGGATAATGTAATGGCAAAAAACAGGTTAAATATATGGTTAACTGCAATAGCCTCTATTAACACGAAATTAGCAAGAGTAAATTTACCTAAGTTAGCCCTGATAAAATGAAAATACACTGGGTTATGCTCAGTTAATGCAAGATAAATTATTACAGATACAAACTATTATAAAAAATGACTGACCATAAGAACCCTACATGAATTACAAAAACCTCACCAGGCCTACAAATTAAACTTATGCTATACAGTACAAGAACAAAATGCAACAACACTTATACTCAAATTACACAGCTGCTAGATGGTTGGAGACTTCCTGAGCACTCAATAATAACTGTACAGGGGAGGACAGAGATGTGAACAAAAGGAGGAGTAGATCTAAGTGGCAATGATGCAGAGACTGAGCTCATTATATAGGGGCCAGCAGAGCTTGATACAACATGTAAGAAGGACGCGCAAATGAAGCCATGGGGACAAAGAGCTGACAATCCCGCTCTGAACAACAGAAAGGACGACTTACTCTACTATAACGGTAGAAGGGGGGGATTGAGGCAGAACACGCTCGTGATCAAACATGCAGCATACTGTGCGTTAAAATTACACAGAGGATGATGAAATCATAGGCTGTAACAATATATATATATATCCTTTGGGGGTAGGGGGGTTTCAAGAATACAGTACTCCCCCAGTATCCCTGCTTGTCGTATGAGGCGACTAAAAGGGTTGGTGGTGGGTTAGTGCCCCACCCTGTAAAAAGAACTAACTAAACAAGCGAATAAAGCGCCTCGGACCCGGACAGACCATGCGCTGACGACTAAGGAATGGACAAAGGACATTCTTAGGGTGGGGACGTGGAATGTGAGAGGAGTGAATGATGAAGTCAAAGAGAGAGAGATTTTGCAGGTGCTTGAGGATGGAAGAGTGGATATATGTGGATTGACTGAAACTAAATGGAGGGTGAAAGGGTGAGAGAATGGGAATACGGTTTAGGAATATGTGCAGGAGTTAATGAGAATGAGGGGTAAGAGAGGAAGTATGTCTGATGATAAGCAAGAAGTGGAAGGAGAATATAAGAGAGTATGGAACAGTGGGTGCAAGGATTGTATGGGTAAGGATGAAAGTAGGTATACAAGCGTGGGCGATTGTGTTTGCATATGCGCCGACAGAGGACCGAGTGGCAAGAGTGAAAGATGAGTTTTGGGTGAGAGTAGAAGCATGTATGGACAAGTTTGAGAGGAGTGAGAGAATGCTTTTGATTGGAGACATGAATGGCAAAGTTGGGAATGTATGAGTGGATGGAGTGGTTGGTCAGTGGGGTGTGCCAACTGAAGTAGATGGGAATGGTAGTGCTTTGGTGGACATCTGTGCTTGTAAGGGGTTAGCAATAGCTAACAGCTACTTTCGTCATAAGATGATCCACAGGTATACATGGAGGGTTATGAGGAGGATGGATGGCGAACTTGTTGAACGAAAGGCAATGACAGCCTATATGTGTGTGAATGAGCGAATAAGAAGACAAGTGTTGGATGCAAGAGTGTGAAGAGGGTGGGGGAATGGAATCTCGGACCATCACTTAGTGATGGCCAGGGTAAAGCTGCAAAGAAAATGGTTGAAGAGACGAAGGGGATGACAGGAGGAAACAGCTCCTATGAGAAGAGTGGAGAAATTGCAAGACAATGAGAGAATGGCAGAATATAAGAGCACAGTGGAGGAAAGATTGGGAAGGTATGAGCTAGAGCAGATGGAAGGGGTGGAAGACGTATGTAAGATATTCACGGAAGAGATAGGTGCAGCGTGTGAGTTGGTTTGTGGAGTGAGGAGGAGATGCAAGGATGTGCAAGGGACAGCATGGTGGAATGATGAGGTGAAACGAGCTGTGGAGCAAAAGAAGAAGGCATATAGTGAATGGCTAGCTAGTAGAGGTAGGGGAGAAGATGAGAGAGAGAAGAGAGAGGTATATGTGAACAGGAGAAGCGAGGTGAAGAGATTGGTCAAGGAGAGTAAGAAGAAAGTGGATGAAGAATTTGGGAGGAATCTGAGTGTGAAATGGAGGGAGAGTAAGAAATTGTTTTGGAAGGAGATAAAGAAAGTAAGGAAGTGTGAAAGGGGAAACAGTAGGGGAGTGAAAGATAGGAATAATAGATTGTTGTTGGAAAAGAGAGAGAAATTGAGGAGATGGAAGGAGCATTTTGAGGATTTGTTGAATGTAGAGAGTGAGAGCAAGGCGAGTATAAATGGTTGGGGAATGGCTGGGAGAAGGAGAGATGAGAGGAGGGAGGAAGAGATCAGTAGGGCGGAAGTAGTGGAAGCAATGAAGAACAAGATGGGAAAGGCCCCAGGAATTGAGGGAGTGTGTGGTGAAACGCTGAGGTATGGGGGTGAGATTGTAGTGGAGTGGGTATGGAAGTTATGTAGATTGGCTTGGGAAAAAGGAAGGGTTCCGGAGGACTGGAAATCAGGTATAATTGTTCCTTTATGCAAAGGAAAAGGGGAGAGAGAAGTATGTGGTAACCACAGGGGTATTTGCCTTCTTAGTGTGACTGGAAAAATATATGGTAGAATACTCATTGATAGGGTTAGGCATATGACAGAGGAGCTAGTTGGAGAAGAACAAGGGGGATTTAGGAAGGGAAAAGGATGTGTAGATCAGATATTTGTTCTAAGATGTTTAGTGGAGAAGTATCTAGAGAAGGGAAAGAAAGTGTATGCTGCCTTCATGGACTTGGAGAAAGCTTATGACAGAATAGATAGGCAAGGTATGTGGAAGGTATTAAGAATATATGGAGTGGAGGGGAAATTGTTGAGTGCTGTGAAGAGTATGTACGAAGGAGCTAGGACAACGGTGCGAGTCGATGGTGAGCTGAGTGAGTTCTTTGATCTCAGTGTGGGACTGAAACAGGGTTGTGTGATGTCTCCATGGCTGTTTAATATATACATGGCTGGGGTTATAAAGAAGGTGCAAGGTAGGGCAGTGGATGTGGGGCTGGCTCTAATGAATGAGGCTGAGATTTGGAAGATTTCGGTGTTGTTGTTTGCTGATGATACAGTATTGTTGAGTGAAGATGAATGGGAGTTGCTAGGTTTGGTGAATGAATTTGGGACAGTGTGTAGGAAGAGGAATCTGAAAGTTAATGTAAACAAGAGTAAAGTTATGGTGTTTGAGAGGAATGAAGTCACAAAATGCACGGTGAGGTTGGATGGCGAGGATATGGAGAATGTGAGTGCATTCAAGTACTTAGGTAGTGTGATGAGTAAGGATGGAACCTTGGGGGATGAAGTGCGTGAAAGGGTACAGTAGGGAAGGAAGGTTGTGGGTTTACTGAAAGAAGTGATGAGAAATATGGAGGTGAGTATGGAAGTTAAGAAGTCACTGCATGATAGTATTGTGATCCCTACTCTGACGTATGGAAACGAGGCATGGACCTTGCAAGAGGGGAACAAGTCAAGAGTGAGAGCAGTGGAAATGAGCTCTTGAGAGGAGCATGTGGAGTGACATGGAGGGACAGGTTGACGAATGAAGAAGTGAAAGAACGTTGTGGGGTGGGTGTGGATGTGGTTGAGAAGATTAGGAGAAATACTCTGAGGTGGTTTGGACATGAGGGGAGAATGGAGAATGAAAGACTGACTAAGGGTGTATGTAGGTGAGGTGGAGGGAGGGAGAGGGAGGGGAAGACCGAGGATAAGGTGGAGGGATGGAGTTGAGAGGTATATGAGGGAGGGGGGGAGTGAGTTGGGGGGAGGGTAGTCATATGGTGGGTAACAGAGTGACTTGGAAGTGTTTTGTCTGCGGCCACCCTTTGCGGGATTAGGGCGTCGGGCTACAGATATATAGATAGATAGATCATCATCAGCCATTATAAATTCACTGCTGAACAAAGGCCTCCCCCAACCTTTTCCACGAATTCCTTGGGTGTGCCAATGTTTGACACGTTACCCAGCTAGTGCAAAGTGGTGTGAGGATGACAAGGACGCAACACATTATAATGAAGGTGACAAGGACGCAACACATTATAATGAAGGTGACAAGGACGCAACACATTATAATGAAGGTGACAAGGACGCAACACATTATAATGAAGGTGACAAGGACGCAACACATTATAATGAAGGTGACAAGGACGCAACACATTATAATGAAGGTGACAAGGATGCAACACATTATAATGAAGGTGACAAGGACGCAACACATCACACCAAGGGTGACAAGGACGACACATCATTCTGGTCACCACTTAAAATAAATTTCGGATTTCAGCCAATGAAGAAGAGATTCATGAGGCTCGACTATTGGGGGACTCGATTATCCGTGGACAGCTTGTGGAGTTTTGCAGCAGAGCACCAAGTAAGAGAGAGCTTTACTGTATTCCAGGTGTTGGACTTGATGATATAACTGAGACTGTAGACACTGTTACAGAGGACACAACAAATGAACGTCTCATATAGTCATTCACGTTGGAACCAATGATGTAATGCGATTCCAGTCTGAAGAGCTCCTGGACAAGTTCAGGTGGATGATTCTGCATTATAAAGAAAAGACTGATAACATTCTCATTTCAGGTGTTCTCCCCAGGACGCCTGCAAGCAATGTTTTTTATTGCAATTCTTTTAGCTTGAATAATCATACTGTCACTCTGATTACAGGAGAGTATTTAGTTCAATGACAAATGCAATCACTTATTTAAGCAGTGGGCGCTATTTGCTCATGATGGTCTCCACTTGAACTCGGTTGGCTCGACTTGCTTCTGTCATCTCTTGGATGATGCTGTATACTCTTTTTCTGGCAATAAAACACTCACTGTACAAGGCCAACAGATGAGTCATTGTAGATGTCATGAACCTTAGTCAGACTAATGGAGGCAAAAACACCAAGGCTCCTCTCGTGAATCCACATAATATGCAGAATAAATTTTTAAATTAGAGGCTTATATACTTGCTGAAGATCGCAATGTAACAGGCACAACAGAATCATGGCTCAACAAAGAACAAGACCCCTTTTCTTAACAGAATTCAATATACTGTTACAAAATTTTCAATTGCAAAACAACTAATGGGGGGGGGGTGAACTGTTACACACCATGATAGGACTCCTTCCAATCACAGTTCCCAAGCCTTGTAGCGATAACATAGTATGTATCTCCAGCTTAGAAATACATCCCATAACAAACAGTACTTTGGTTAATTCACTGTCCACCAGCACAGTCCAGTAACACTGACAGCAAAATTTACAACCAAATTGCTGAAATATGTAGCACATAAAATACTGTAATCTTTGGTGATTTTATTTTACCACATCCCAAATGGGCAGAGACCCTATCTTCAAAAACAGGGTTAGACTTGTACAACAACTTGCAAGAAAGTACATTACGTCAATTCATAGGCTCTCCAACACACGGAGGCAGCATATTAGATCTGGTTTTGGCCATATCAGAAAACTTAATAATGTTATAGAAAGAGAGGGGTTGAATATTAGTGACCATCCTATGGTCATATTCAACCTCAAATTCAGCGACAATAATGTCAGGACTAGTTGCAGGAAAGTGTCCGACCACAAGAGAGAAGAATTTCAAAATTGAAAGGGGATAATTGGTTCTAATGACTGGAATCCCATTGTTCGACCAACAGATACCAATGAAGCATGGCTATTATTCACAGATATTCTCAGTAAACAGTCAAGTCATGTATTCCAATGCATAACCGATAGCCTTCTAAAAATATAAACCTAGATGGCAGAATACAGATATCAACCATTGTCTGTCAGCTACGAGAAAATATTCAATCTATCTATTGCCAGACGCCTAAATCCCGTAAGGGGTGGCCACAAACAAATCGCCTCTATGTCGCCCTGTCCATTGCCACTTCACTGCCTTGCTCCCAGCTCACACACCCTTCTCTCATATACAGTACCTCTCCACTCCATCCCTCCACCTCATCCTCGGCCTTCCCCTCCCTCTCCCCCCCTCCACCTCACTTACATTCCCTTTCCTCGTTAGTCTCTTGCTCTTCATCCTTTCCACATGGCCAGTCTACCTCAGTGTATTTCTTTTAACGCTTTCAGTCACATCCTCATCACAACACTCCTTTATTTCCCTATTTGTCAGTCTGTCCATGTAACTCCACATGCTCCTCTCAAAGAACTCATTTCTACTGCTCTCATTCTTGACTTGCATCCAACCAACAAGGTCCAAGCTTCGCTTCCATACTAGCATGCAGTGACTTTTTTTTTACTGCCATGCTCACTTCCCTATTTCTTATCACTGCTTCCAAAGAACCAGCAACCTTTCTTCCCCGCTATACCATTTCAAGCACTGCATCCTCCAAATTTCCATCCTTGCTCATCACATTATCTAAGTTCTTAAATGCACTCACATTTTCCATTTCCTCATCATCCAACCTCATTGTGCATTCACTGACTTCATTTCTCTCGAAGACCATAATTTTACTCTTTCCTACATTCAACTCAAGATTCTGTTTCTAAAACACTCTCCCAGACTCATTCACCAAGCCTTGCAGTTCTCCTTCATCTTCACTTGACAATATGGTATCATCTGCAAACAACAGAGCAGGAAGTATGCAAATGCTGCCCGTTCTGATTAGAGCCACTCCAACATCCACTACCCTGCCTTGTACCTCTTTTATAACCCCATCCATATACAGATTGAACAACCATGGAGACATGACACATCCCTGTTTCAATCCAACACTCAAAAAAATTCACTCAGTTCACCGTCCACATGCACTACAGCCTTGGCACATTCATACATACTCTTCACGGCATTCAACAGCTTCCAATTATTCCATAAATTTTTAATGTTTTCCACATTCCTTGTCTATCCACTCTGCCATGTGCTTTCTCCAAGTCCATGGAGGCCACATACAACTTCTTTCCTTTCTCTAGAAACTTTTCCACTAACGATGCAAGAATGAATATCTTTTCTACACAAACTCTTTTCTTTCTAAGACCTCCCTGTTCTTCAACTAATTCATCTGTTATTCCCCTAACTCTGTCAGTAAGAATCCTACCAATTTTTTTTCCTATTACACTAAGAAGACAAATGCCCCCATGATTTCCACATACTTCATTTTCCTCTTTTCCCTTGTACATGGGAATAATTTTACATGACTTCCAATTCTCCGAGACTCTACCTTCCTCCCAGACCAATCTGCCCATCTCCCATATCCTTTGATACAGTCTCTCCCCCATGCTTTTTTTTTCTTTCTTTTTTTACATGTCCGATACTGGGCAAAGGCTTCAGGGCCTATTTCTCGGGGGAAGTGACCTATCCAAAGGCCCAGTAGTCCTCCTACACCTCCATATGTCACCACTTCGGTGCTAACACCCACCATCCATATTGAATACATGCTAGGGCTGTCTCATACAAGACTGGTGTAATGGTATTAGAGGGGGTATTTTTATGACATGTTGGCGGGTCATCTGGTAGATCAGAAAAGTCTGCTTTTTAGGAAATTCAAATTCTTAAACTGGTCATTGCCCCAGCCGGGATTCGATCCTGGGTCCATTAGGACTGCAGGCTGCCTCTCCACCGATTCAGCCACCGCCTCCCCCATTTACCACACACTCCATCAGTTCCTGAAGCTTTCCCCATTTTGAATTTCTTCATTGTTTCCAATACTTCCATCCTACTGGTCTCTTCCTCCCCTCTCACCTCCCTTCTTCTCCCAGCCATTCCCCAGCCACTTATACTCACATTACTTTTATTCTTTATGTTTAAAAATTCCATAACCCACCCTGTCCCGACCGATTTTCCACCACTGACTCCCCCCAGTCCTGACCAATTTTGGAAAAATTTTGTTTTGGCTCAAACCTCCGCTTGTGGTGAGAAACATCGAAAATTGATAGAGAAATCGCTCACCTGAGGATTAAAATACTCGATACAGGTAGCAGTTCCCCGTACCTTACTGGGTTTTCCATCAGGCTTGCTCTAAAGAAAACGAGTTCTATGGGTGGGTAACTATTCCACACCACTAATAAATGGTATTTATTTATTTATTTGGTACGAATTTATATGTAGTACGAGAGTATATTGGTTTTCACACAGTAATGTAGGCAATATAAGCATTGTTTCACTCACCAAACACATCAACATACCTGACCTTTTTTGGTAACATTACCTGATCATCATTTCTGACTGTTTCTTCATCTAATGCTACGTAAATACATTGTCATCAATAGGGGAATCACTCTGACCCTGAATT